>NC_134270.1:144601829-144894329 GCF_031893055.1 Leptodactylus fuscus
AAGGTTGCGTTCACACTAGCGTTGATGGCGTGTGTGATGTATTCTAGACAGCATGAGCCATAACCCCTGCAGAAACCTCATGCTATTGTGAACAGAGCCCTGAACTGAAAACGGTGGGAATGTTATATTGGACATAGAAGGACCTTTCTGTCATTCCGTCCATAGATAGATCCATATATTGTATACATGAGTGGAATATGTGCACTAAGTGACTTGAGATGTGTAATTGCCGCCATGATTTATCTATCCCTTTTATCCAGACCTTTCTTGCTGGAATGGGTGAGGTATTTATTCTATACCTAGAAGTGTCAATGCATTTCTAGCATGGGTAATAATGGATGAGGTTGTATTTCGGCGGGGACATGGTCCCACATAGCTCAGTTCCACTCAGTGCTGACATTTGTCCTCATTAGTGAATTCAATACATGTTAACAGCTCAATACAAGATCAGCGGACCAGCCAATGCTTTGTAATGCAGCGCAGTGGAATGTGAAAATCCCCAGAGGCTGATCCATCCAAATAACACACCATACAAGCCGACCCCGCCAGGCTATCTGCTCTTATGAGTCTCTTCAATATAAAATATAGTTATTACCTGGGAAGACCTTTCCCTACCGCAGCGAGAGGAGTCGTCATGTCGTCATTCATGTATCTATTGATGCTACCAATTGTATCATTTTCTTCCAATCTTCGAAGCTATTGTTCTCTGTGAGCAGCCATTTCACCCTGAGGGCAGACTACTTGTACTGGTCCTGCTAATAACATTGTCTTCCCAAGAAGAATTAGATCTTCATGGTGTCTGCAGTAGGATGATGGTCTCATCTCAAGGTTGTTCTTTCTTATTGACCAAGGCCAGACAGTTTGGAAGGGTAAATAGTCATCAACCTGAAAAGCAGGTACCAGGGGGCACAGACATCAGTCTAAAGGAGACACGCTGATACCCAGGGTAGGCTGCATAGGCAGGTGCCTATGGTGGCACTGGGAGAGGAGCAACACAATTGTTAAAAAAAAAGTGCTGCCAAATTTCTTTATATTATCGCGAGGATGGTGTGTTTGAGGGAATTATAATATAGCAGGATTTGGAGTCTAATGATCACACCTCTTTTGTTGCTAAAATTTGTGATTGCCTATCATGCGGAGTGTGTGGTGTTAAAGGTCGTTTATCACCAAACCCCAATATATCAACCCAGCTCACAGATAGAAAGGTTGTGTCACTAGAAACCACCATATCAACTCCGCCCTGCAGGTAGATAGGTTAGGATCACCAGATCCCAGCATATTAACCCAACCACACAGATAGATAGGTTAGGGTCACCAGAACCCAGTATATCAACTCAGCCCTGCAGATAGATAGGTTAGGATCACCAGATCCCAGCATATTAACCCAACCACACAGATAGATAGGTTAGGGTCACCAGAACCCAGTATATCAACTCAGCCCTGCAGATAGATAGGTTAGGATCACCAGATCCCAGCATATTAACCCAACCACACAGATAGATAGGTTAGGGTCACCAGAACCCAGTATATCAACTCAGCCCTGCAGATAGATAGGTTAGGATCACCAGATCCCAGCATATTAACCCAACCACACAGATAGATAGGTTAGGGTCACCAGAACCCAGTATATCAACTCAGCCCTGCAGATAGATAGGTTAGGATCACCAGATCCCAGCATATTAACCCAACCACACAGATAGATAGGTTAGGGTCACCAGAACCCAGTATATCAACTCAGCCCTGCAGATAGATAGGTTAGTATCACCAGATCCCAGCATATCAACTCAGCCCTGCAGATAGATAAGTCAGGGTCACCTGAATCATATGGTGTTTTCCCCTTGTGAATCAGCACCTCCATTGCTGAGATATCCCCCAATTTTGTCAATATGCAAATTAACCGTTTGGATCAATCAGGACATTGTCATTGCTCCAAACAGGTAAGCAGCAACACCTACATTGCTCCAAAGAGCTCAGTTGTATATTGACAACAACAGGGATATCTTGGCAGCGATTCGCAAGCAGAAAACAGCAGGTGATTCAGGTAACCCTAACCTATCTGTATATGGGTTGGGTTGATATGTTGGGTTCTGGTGACAGACTCCCTTTAAGAGGTGACTACTTTGTAGCCTGAAATGATTGCTTGCAGGCAACAACAGGCTGCATTCACTGCACAAACCAGCTTTATTTAAGAAAGCCATAAGATCAGTTAGTTTTTTGACAAATGTTTATTCTGACCCACCTATACACATTCACACGTGACGACTTGTCTTCCTGAGAATAAAGAAATTGGGCATGTTGAAATACAGGAGCCTGAGTCTGGAGGCCCCATACATATTAGGTGGTCAACCAGTCGGACAGCTTTAGTATTCTCCTAAAGAGGTTGGCTCCCTTTGACATGTATATACCTGAAAAAGCTCATATGATCAGGGGTTGTCATTATGATACAATCTCCTTAAATGCCTTGGGTATTTAGAATGACTGCAAAAGGGGTCGGCCAATCCAACAGTGTGTTAAACATAAAAGAGTCAACTTACCCATAAATTCTGTTTCTCTGCCATTTTCACTGGGAATTCATGTGCCATTTCATATGTCCTTCTACCCTATGACAGCGCACTGTCCCATCCATAACATGGCCACAAAATACAGGACATGTGACAATATATCTCCATCTACAACAATGGAAGTTTATCCTGTAAATTTGACTTTCATTGGAGGTTGCAGTCAGATATCTCTTGTTTCCTATACCTTTATGAACGGAACAACACACTGTCAGGATAGATGAAACAGGAGATAGAATTTCACAAATCATAAAAATGTTGGAGTTGACTTTTTCATGTTTAACTCTTTTGATATTTAACAATTGTAAAATATGTACCTAAAATGAGTATCGTTTTAAGAGGTCCCTGTTCTAGCTAAGAATTTCCTTTAAAGTGGAGAATAAAGGCCTATAAGAGAGAAAGTAATGTAAGCATGCCTGGGATAAGTACATGTTGTAAGGATAGTGATCTGTATTCACTGCAGTACTGCATTGCCAGCAGATCTGAACAGCCTGGTTACTTCTGTTTATGTGCTCCTGTTTCTTTAAAAATTTGTGTTTTCACCTGCTAAACTTCCTCCTGCCAATCCCTGTCTTTCTGCTCCCCTAGTCTCACATTGGATGAGCAATGTGTTGTGTTCGATTCATGTCTTGTTCTGTTTTGTCTGTTATGAAATAGTCTCTGTCTGACATTTTTGTTTTAAGTCTTAGTCTGTTATTCTGTTCTGTTTGCCTATGGTCTCTGATTCTGTCCCTCTTACCTGTTGCCTTTGGCTTCTGTCCCAGTTACCCATGACTTTTGGCTTTTGTCCCTGTTACCCATGACTTATGGCTTCTGTCCATGTTACCCATGACTTTTGGCTTCTGTCCATGTTACCCATGACTTTTGGCTTCTGTCCCTGTTACCCATGCCTTTTGGCTTTTGTCCCTGTTATCCATGACTTTTGGCTTTTGTCCCTGTTACCCATGACTTTTGGCTTTTGTCCATGTTACCCATGACTTTTGGCTTCTGTCCAAGTTACCCATGACTTTTGGCTTAGGTCCATGTTACCCATGACTTTTGGCTTTTGTCCCTGTTACCCATGACTTTTGACTTCTGTCCATGTTACCCATGACTTTTGGCTTTTGTCCCTGTTACCCATGACTTTTGGCTTCTGTCCCTGTTACCCATGACTTTTGGCTTCTGTCCCTGTTACCCATGACTTTTGGCTTCTGTCCCTGTTACCCATGACTTTTGGCTTCTGTCCCTGTTACCCATGACTTTTGGCTTCTGTCCCTGTTACCCATGACTTTTGGCTTCTGTCTCTGTTACCCATGACTTTTGGCTTTTGTCCCTGTTACCCATGACTTATGGCTTTTGTCCCTATTACTCATGCCTTTTTGACTTCAATAATTCCTCTACTACCTGTTTTATATCCTGTCCTTATTTCTGTGGTATTCCCCATTTCCATGATCTGTATATTCTGTTATCATCCCTCTCTGTTTTTAGCCTGTACTCATGATCTTTCTGTCCTGATTTTAGCCCTGTTCACATTATGTGTTTTCTATAGTGTTATGCGCCATAGTTTTGACCTGCCATCTGCTATTAAACTGCAACCACATCAGGAGATGACAGACTCCCCAGAGCCAAGACCAGATCCCCATATGGGGGTTAAAAGGTGAAAAACAGCAAATCTGCTTGGACAGTATCCTTAGAGGTGGCCCCGAGACAAACCAGTTTGGATCCTCGATCTGCTGCCCGTGACATGTCTATCCCAAGATAAAATGTACATAATATAAGGTCAAACTAGATGGATCACGATGACCATTTGTGCTGTCTGTCCTCTGTTTTTATATTTGGACCTCTGACGTTCCTCCATCCATTGCTGTTGGAGGAAGGCTGGATCAGGCATATTGATTTTTATCAGCCCGATCCTTTTATTCTCAGGACGTACTCCACGTTCCTCATTGATGTAGGTTCAAACTACAGGCCGCATCTCTGCCAAGGAATCTGCCAAAACAGAGACAGATTCAACAAGTTTTCTAACCTTTTGCAAACAAAGTGTCCGTCAGCTCCACTTGTGGATTTAGAGGAAGCTGAAAAAAGAGTCCGAATCTGATGGGGTCGTATTAAAAACAGATATCTCCAAATGCAACAAACTCTTAAATGTCGACACATTTGCTGCGCTGTTTTCTCAGTTTCCCCCCCGCCAGCTGTCCTCACACCACAGGATTTGCCCTTTCTTTGACAGATGAAATCATTCCCTTGATATATTAGCAGCTCTGAGAGCTTTTCCCCGCTGAGCGTCCTCCACTGGTGCTTCATTACTGGGAGTTCAGCACCTTGGACAGCTACAGAGAGAAAAGAGACAGACAGAGGCTGGGACAGCTCCTGACTGGCAGATAGAGGAGATAATGACCAAGAGAGGGACATCAGCCGGGCGAGAGGGATAGATGAAGACATTTCCTAGCAGGCGGGAAGACTGCTGCTGCCATGGAGAAAGATAGACATCCCTGACAGAGTGCGAGAGCGTTGCTAGCAGACGCACATCTCTAGTCTGGGAAACATCTAGCAGGAGATGGACAGCTTCTGACAGACACATAGAAAAATATTGAGGCATCCGAGATAGGGTGAGGACAATAGACAGCTACAAGTAGATACGCCACGAGACTTCTAGGAAAATAACGCAACATGGCCATGATGAATGGTCACCAGAGCTTGCAATCTACGGCAGTTAAATTAACGGTTAATCCTCCTTTTTTGGCACAGCACAGCTTCCGGCCGCTAGGAGTTATTCCACAGTCACCGCTTGCGCTCCCGTGATTTGTTCTTCTAAATGCAGAATCAATAAGGAATTTCATTTCCAAATAAATTAAACTAGACATTGGGAATCCTTCACTGGAAGCGGAGGAGAAAGGATGGGAGGCGAGGAGAGAAAGTCAGGAGTAGGGATGGGGGAAAGCCAGAGACAGGTGGGAGATAATGAAAAATATCCGCAGATAGACATAAAGATCAGCGGATAGACATAATGGGGGGTGGAGGAAGAGGTGTGGGGTAGAGATAAGGATGTAGGAGAAATAAAAAGTAAATCAGGACAGAGAGCCAGATATGGAGAGAGAGGAATAGAGGTTAACATGTATCTTCCTCCAAGTGAGAGCAGCTAGATAAACCTCTTAGTAAGAAGACATTGTGCTGGTAACCTCTTTATTACGCCTTATCACTGCGGGGAAGGGGGGAGCAGAGTACAATCTGGGTGGCAGGCAGTCAGGAAGAGGATATTAGCATCTTCTTATCGCTTCCTGGAGAGAGGAATTATGGCACTCTGCCACTTTTGCAGAGAAAGGTGCTACTAAAACAGATACAATGCAAACTATTCTTCTTTATAGTGTTATTAATAGCAGCCAGAAATCTGGGTAAGTTTTCATATAGGCCAGGTAATGAGCGGTGTGTATATCCTGCCATGTGTGCCCAAGGGAGGAATAGCAATGGGATTAACTTCTCTGCTACCTGAGATGGAATGGTAAATGCTGCAACCTCTACCGCTACATCTTCTAGACCATCCTTAGGCACTTGGTACTTGATACTTATGGCAGTGCTCATAGTGCCATATAGCGGACACTTAGCCTGGCCTTACACAGGAGATACACTTGTTAGATCAGCAGCTATGTCTCATGATCCCTCCATACACATGCATGTTCAGTCACGTATGTGTATGCTCTATAAGGGAGATTAGAGAACAACGCCGCCATGCACTTATTAGTCTGGGGTCACTTCGGAACCAGTTGGAGACGCCATCGCAGTACACGCCCTAAAATTGACAGAGAGAAAAGTCCTGCACAGAAGACTTTTTTATCCGCTGCTTGCAGTTTTATATTCGCGGACACTTGGGATACCCAGTTATAGGAGGTCCACCAGTGTCCACGTGTAACCTCAGTTTTATCAGTCCGGCTCTCTGTCATTCAGGTCCCCTGAAGAACCTAAACAATGGAGACCATGGTGCTAGTGTGAACCTGGCATCACAGAGTCTTACAACAATGTCTTATCTCATGCGGTGTCTTATCTTCTTGGGTATTTTGAAATCCAACGTGCCCACTGCTTCCGTTAGGAGGAAGACAGGAGGCCCCAATCATATTACATAGTAGGCCAGTCAGCCATAATACATCTAACATATACGGCCACCCTTACACATATATGCTCAGTTCAGCCAAGTATGCATGTGTTGTCAGTGAGGGGAAGCACTAACAGATTCCTCTAGACATAGATTATCCTCCTAAGAACACAAAGATCTGACAGCTGAAAAAACAAATCCAGTTGCTTCATCCTTATATCCCCAATGACCATCTTAAGGATATGAAAATAAAAAATACTGTTACTTACCTCTCCTGGGCTTTGGCGCACTCCCTGCTGATATTGGCCATCCTCAATGATGGAAGAGATGTCACGAGCTGGTGCTTGCATCGCGATGCATATGCATGGCCCACCTGATGTCTGGGATGTCACATAAGTAGGCCTGAAGCCTTCCGGTACCAGGAGAGGTAGGAAAAAGTGTAACAGTGTTTTTTATGTTAACCTCACCTCACCACCCCTGAACTTCTGATCATTATACCAAGGGGTCTGAAAAGTGATACAGATCGTGGGGATCGTGGGCCTGCAGTCTTACTTACTGATCCCGGCTCCTGCTCCTGCAGGAGCCAGGATCGGTAAGTAAATAGGGCCCATTACCTGCTGAAGTTACTTGGCCTATTAAAAAATATCTTAGCAGCTGCTGCCGGGCCCCCTAATGTCCCGGGCCCTGTGGCAGCTGCTACCGCTGCTACCCTGGTAGTTACACCCCTGGTACCCATAGTGTATCCACCAAGGGCAAAGCAACCATAACTACATCTCCAGCACCTCCTTGAGTTTGCCTTTTCCACCCCACTCATGAAAAGTATTGCCAAACTGTTCTGCAATCTTCCCTCCCAGTAACTTGTACCTGGATACAGTAACGTCATTGTCTATACAAAGTAAACGCCTAATGCACAGTAGAAATTTCCCATTATAACACTGGAGATGCGCGGCTGCTTGACGGTGTGTAAAATTAGGTGACATGTTCTGTAGTTACCTGTAAAACTAGGGTGCGATTCTCTCCAAATCTGTCATCTATTGTGAAAGACGACAACAATGCTCTGCAGATGTCACTGTGCGCTGGAAGGAAACGCTCTGCAGAACAGAGTTAGTATAAAATATACTTTTATAACCTTAACAGACCCCAAAAAGGAATAAGCCCCTGAGCGGTTCTAGGTATTACTTGCAAAGTGAAGTCAGCCATTCACATTAGTGTCTGTAGAAAAGAACGTTCTTACTTGCAGGGAAATGTTCTGCAGATGTGTTAACGCTTAAAGGGTCTGAGTGTGTTTTATATGCATTGTAGAGATACAGCCCCATGCTGAGGTGGGGGCTATCATGAGACTATGGACGCTTTATAGCACAGAGAGGAATTGTGTGCAGCTTTATGGCGAAATCTGCAAAAGAATACAGAAGTAGTGATGCTCTGCAGATCTTACTATGATGAAAAGACCAGAACTTACAATATCTAAACCCACTACAATATTACCTGTAGTGAATACAGATGTAGATGGGTTCATCATCACCAAAACCCATTTTCAGACTGGCCCCATACAAGTCAATGGAGCGATCTGCCATCTCTGACTTCTGGCCACTGCACCTAAAAGGTGGGGGTCAAGGTTCTCCTATTCTTGAGATAGATGCAGGTCCCAGAGGTATTTATGTCATATCCTGTGGATATAGCCATAACTGTCCAGATGGGAATAACCCTTTAACTGCTGGATTGACTACAGAAGCCCCCAATGATCAGGGACTTGCCAGGGGCACCAGATACAATAATACTACAAGCTGGCCAATGAACAGGCCATTCATGAATTACCAAGACGTTCCATGTCCCCTAAAACAAAAAGGGATCTTGTAAGGCAGTCAGATATTTAGAAAAGGGAGTCTCAGATTTGCATTGTGATATACACCGATCAGCCATAACATTAAAACCACTTGCCTAATATTGTGTATGTTCCATTATGCTGCAAAAACTCCAGAAGACCTGTGAAGGTGTCCTTCAAGACACTGCAAAAGAGCCTTTAAAGGTGTTGTCACATTAAAGACACTTATTCCCTATCCCGACCACTATGTCTCCCATCAATGAGGAGAACAGGGGATTGAGAGTCCTCCATGTGAAGGAGGTGCCTGTGCGCTTATGTGACCATTCACTGATAGTGGGGGGACTTTCATTCCCCTGGAGGACCTGGTGTTCAGACACTTATTCCATATCCTAAAGCTCTTTAAGCCCTATAAGTTGTAGGATGGGGTCACAATGGCTCTGACTTGCTTTTCCAACATATCCTGCAGTGTTTAGGTTATATTGAGATTTGGGAAATTTAGAGGACAAGTCTACATCTCAAGCTCTTAGTCATGTTCCTCAGACAATTCCTCAACAATTTTTGCAGTGTTGCAGGGGGCAATATCCTGCTGAACGAGACCACCGTCATTGGGAAGTATTGCTGCCAAGAAGGAGTGCACGTGGTCTATACAGTACATAGGAGGTGTCAAGGTAACATCCACATGGGTATTAGGAGCAGGACATTAATATGGGTAATATCCTGGCTCGCCTTCTTCCGACAGTCCATATTAAGGCCACCTCTTAGTAAATAGCAATGGAAACACAGCCGGCCATCCGCATGACTTATAAAACATGATTCACCGATCCAGGCCACCATCTTCCCTTACCCAATGGTCCAGTTCCGATACTCATGGGCCTCTTGTAGACACTATTGGCAGTAACAAATCTGCATCTGATCAGCCATGTTCACAGAAAACTTTCTATGTTATATGGCATTTTCATCAATTTCTGTTGCCGTATCTCTTCTGCTGGATATCTGACGGGTTAGCCTTTGTGTCCCACCTCCAACAATGAACCTTGGGTACACATAATTCTGTCCATGGTTTATCGCTTTTGGTAGTACTTAACCACTGTATACTGGGATCTGCCATTTCCTCTTGCTTCCAAACTTAGACATGACTTGCTGCCTGAGATATCTCAGTCCCATCGTCACTAGACAGTCAATGGTATTCCACTGACACATGATGGGTGTATGTGTAAGGCTGAAGATACATGTCACAGCAACCAAACTCATGCCCCCTCCCCATACCCAATAGCCATACTCGCTCCATCATCTTGTTGCCCGTGCAGGGCTTTGGACGTGACCGCCATTGTCATGACTTGTCTGCAGCCTTAGAATTACCTGTAACAGTTCACTGAAACCTCGACTATACAAGTTATCTAAAACCACAAAGACCCCGCAGGTTGTGACAACCCATAGTGACGCTCTGCAGTACTAGCAGCCATATTATAATAGCAGAGGTGGTTTTCTTTCTAAAAGGCAGGAAACAATGATCTGTAGCGTACTGTATACATCCAATGTTCTTCTGTAGGTCTCCTTGGATATATTTAGCTCGGCTCTGTGAAGGTCTCTTTAGCAATGAATCTGTCAGAGCGACAAAGAAAAAGGAGGAGGGGGGTCATTAGCGCCTAGTGCTCGTCACATGTAGGAGGGGGTGGAGGTTATTAGGACAATGAATTAGACACTGCATTGGCCTATAAGAATGAGTGGCGTCGTGCCAGGAAGGGCACAAAGCTGGCACTGCATGTAACCCTGCACAAGAGAGATAACAGAGAAAACAGAGAGCAATGCACCAAAAATGGCTCATGTGCTCTTTAACCATTTCATTGACAATACGGCCTCTAAATAGAATAAAATGAACAATTGCAATGGCTTCCACCTGCCTAAATATCCGCATCCCTGGATCTCCGGCTCCTACAACTTTCCCGTGACAGTCTACAAACCATATCCAATATGGAATATGTGACTGTAATGCGTGGAACAGTCTTCTCCTTCATGCATGCTTGTCAATTACGTCTACATCGGGAACATGGGGGAGCCGCTCTTTGAAGAGGGTGCAATGTGACAAAAGGGGCAAGGGGCAAAATTGAGATGGAAATTACGACATGAAAAATACAATTTTTTTTTCCCTTTCGACTTGATATAGCGAATCAAGATTAATGCATGCAGACAATAAGAATATTATGCAGTAAGTGGCTGAAGATAATGACTGTAACCTACATTTCAATGCCTGAAAGGTTTTGCCTCAATTTCCAGTTGCGGAAATGAATCCCTTTATTTCTGAATATTTTACTGTATTAGTCCTCATAGCAAATAATTGTGCCATGATTGCCAGGCGCTTAAAAAGAAAACCTCTTATATAATCCCACTTTACAAGCATTGAGGAATGTTATCCCTGCAGAGCGGCCATCGCCGCCAACACTACGCACATGACGGTTGTTGTTGTTGACGGTGAATGCAGGGACATGGTGACTTTCAGATCTGAAATGTGTTTAATGGGATTTTTGGGAATTATGATACTGATGACCGATCCTTAGAATAGACCATCAATAGGAGATTGGTAAACTCTGCCCATCTGCTTACACCTCCCAAGCCTGTGACATCACGTCCATTGGTCATATGGCCATGATAGACCTCAGTCCTATTCATACATTGCTTCAGTAAAACTGCTTTGTTTGGCCGCTATCTGAGATTATTCATTTCAATGTTTACACTGTGTATCCATAACCACAGACCTGGGGATGATCTTATCTCTCCGCCCAGGACAAGTGACATAGCTCACTGCTCTCAGGAGGGGAGGGGAGCTGAGTGCTCGGAGCAGCTTGTATTTCTGAGCTGTTTATATCCCAGTTATCAGGTCGGCTAATTGAATTTTGCTGATAATGGCTGAGATAGGGAGTCTGTTACCTCTGTATGTAAACAAAGACCTAAAACAGAGTTTATTGGAAGCTTACTCTTGGTCCTGTAGCATGTAAATTTGAGATTCTCATCACCTATCAAATCCAGCTCTTCTACATCAGCTTCATATTGTGCATCTTCCAGTGATACTGTGCTAATTTATTTACAACCATCCCTCATTACTGACTGCAAACATTTACTGCTATGAAGAGAGATAGCAGAGCTGGCTTTGCCTGTGAGACAGCAAGTGAAACCCCGCCCACCAATTCACTGAGAAAACCAGGAAGTGACAGAGCACACAGCTTGCTAGTTGGTGAGCGGGTGAGTTGGGAATACCCCTTAAGGGTTAGTTCACACGGGGAGCAGAAGGGTGGATTTTGGCACCGAGAGTGGCGCGGGGAACCGGGTCACTCTCGGGCCAAAATCCGCCTGCCACGACTGTCGCGGCTTCCGACAGTCGCGGCTTCTCCCTCCAGAGTAGGCTCAAATGAATGGGCCGACTCCGGAGGTTGCTGCCGTGAGGTGGACGCCGCCTGAAGAAAGGGCAGCACGCTTCTTTTTTTCCGCTAGCAGTCTCCATAGACCACCATTGTGAGGGGGTAGATTATGACGAGGATTCCCCGCCATAATCTGCCCCCTCTGTGCCCGTGTGAAAAAGCCCTTAATGTGACCCTACAAACGTTATACACTTGCACATAGGTAAGATTAACATCTAAGTCCAGAAACTTTAGTCAGTGATGTTTTGATAGATTATATGGGAAAGCCTATCCAGCTATAATCTGAAATATAGTATTAGTAAACAAAGCATGACATGAGGAAGCGGGATCCAGCACCTGCGGGGCCTCTAATGGACAAGTCATCCAGGGTTAACATGATTGAGCAGGTTGTGCAGGGAGGGTGTTACAGAATGTGATGGACATTGCTTGGGGCACAATGGAGTATGACTATGACCAAGTATACAATGAGCACTGTGGGAGTAATTATGTCACGGATATTACCGCTATGGCCTACAAATAAAAAGCAAAAATAGTGCAAGGGAGAAAAATAAGGCAGCACGGAGGTCTTGCGGGTCCTGCTCAATTGAGCTTTCCTTTGTCTTGGCTGGAGTAAGATTTTACATGTAAGACTTCTATGGATAATCCACAATACATGGATGGATGACTCTATGTAGTAACAGTGATCCAATCATTATCTACATTTTGATCTCTTTGTGGAACAGATGTTTAAAACAGTCAAGGTCAGTGACAGGAAAAGGTACGAGAACAACTAGAATAATGACATCTTGGAAGACGATAATTGGGGTCAGATGCAATAGGCCCTGCTCCAAAGACCTTTCCGAGGACCTCCGAAGAAGGGTTATTAAAGCTCATAAAACTGAAGAGAGTAAGAAAGGGATTTCTAATGACATGAACCTCAGGCAGGCAGTGGTAAAACTCAGTACGTTTGCTGATCTTGCTCTCGAGTGGGCATACTGGAAAGAAAATAGCGCGGGCAGGTTACCAACTATTCACACAGGCAAGAAATAAGCTTTATTTCTAGTAGCCTTGTGGCCTCTTAAAGTGTACTTACTGGGATTGAGCCGATCTTAAGACTTCAGGATCGATTTCTGATTATTTTCCAGCCGATCCTGATCCCAATCGTGAAATTTGCTCGATCGCCGATTGGGATCCGATCCTGATCGCTCAACCCTAGTACCTAACGTTATATACAACTTTTTATAAATGAATAGTGCATGTGAATATAAGCAACTTTGTAATATGAAACTTCTCAAAAATGTAAAACTCCAGCATAAACGTCCTTTTTCATAAAAAATAACTTTTAATAGGAAACTTTAAGTTAAAAAATCCACAAGTGTCTCTTAAGCAACCTCTGAGAAACAGAATATGCTATACAGTGAGCTACATTGAATAACTAACAGATGTTAGTAGACACTGACTGACGCGTTTCGACACATGATGTGTCTTAGTCATAGCCTAGACTACGACTAAGACACATCATGTGTCAAAACGCGTCAGTCAGTGTCTACTAACATCTGTTAGTTATTCAATGTAGCTCACTGTATAGCATATTCTGTTTCTCAGAGGTTGCTTAAGAGACACTTGTGGATTTTTTAACTTAAAGTTTCCTATTAAAAGTTATTTTTTATGAAAAAGGACGTTTATGCTGGAGTTTTACATTTTTGAGAAGTTTCTGATTACAAGTTTCTTGGGCCGCAAGAACTCTCCGTGCATTACTCTTTCAAGAACGTGAGTTACATCATTTCTATATAATTTTTGCAAGTTGAACCTAAATTTTTCCTCCCCCCCTTGTTTCCCTTTGACATGGAACTTTGTAATATATCTTATTAAGGAGATGTGTTCCCTTTATCACTTATCAGCCTGTTTACATAGAACACACAGAGCTCTATAGAGAGGGGAGGGGGATGTGAATTGATTTATTGTCTCTTATCTCTCACTAGAGATGAGTGAATATACTCGATCACATACCTCCCCAGCATACTTCCCTGTTTAAAAAATTGGGCTGGGGAAGGAAGGAAAGGAATCGGATAGTGACCGGGACCCAGCAGCTCTGGTAAGACGCTGCTCCTGGCGGATCACGTGACCACCGGGTCAGAGGGCGGCCGCATCATGGCGGTGCCCATAGCCGTGTATACAGCGCTCATTGAGCGCTGTATACACAGTGATCGAGAAGGCAGGGATGGGAATAAACCTTCCCTGTCATCTCTCTGGGAGCTCCGGCTGAAGTTACAGCTGGCTCCCAGCTTCAGTAGCTGCACAATCTCCGTGCAGCTGCTGTGTTCTGATTGGACGTACCGGTACGCCCTGTCAGAACTAGGCAACCACTTCCCGGACGTTTATAGTCTATGGGCGGTCCGGAAGTGGTTAATAAGATATATTATAAAGTTTCTTACAGGGCTTTAATAGGTGTAGAAAAATACCTTTATGGCCACAAACCAATGAAGCTAAGAAGAAATAATCATTGGGAGATGGGAGTTAGCTGTGGACATGCTCTGATTTACCTACAGATGGCTATATGTCTCCTATGAAATTGCTGTCTGTGGGAAAATCTGGTACATTAGGCCCAGACCTCAATGCACTTGCCAGATGATTTGCAAATCCATCAGAAGATGATTACGGTATTTCTGCATTGCGTCCTCCGTTTGTGGCCAAAAAGTTATACTCCTACTCCTATTAAAGGCACTACTATTGGTTGGGAACACATTTTGGACCTGACAGACTCCAATAAATCTCCAGCAATCCCACAATCTTTTTCTTTTGTAGTCAAGCGGTAGCCTCAGGAGTCACGTGCCAGTGCGGTATGTCAACACTTGAAAATAAAGGTTGTCAGGGTGTCAGAACAAGGTTGCAAACAAAGGTTGTCAGGTGTATCAGAAGAAAAAATAATCTAAACCAAATATAGAATTTTGATGACCGTGCAGATATAAGGGAACCCTGTCAAAATCTTGCCTGTCATCTCCTGGTTCAGGTTGGCATCTTCATGTTTAGTATTACTGAGGTACAATTGGGCGGTTTCTTGATTTGCAAGGGGATTGAAAGACCCCTAGTTATGTATCTCTGGTGCTACAATCATAAAATGAGCCAGACCTTGCAAAAGAAAGAATTGTACTTTCCAAGCATTCGCAATGACCTGCCTTTCAGGCACAGACACAGATGTGGGTATGAATATGCATGTCTCCCCACAAGAGGCTGTCGGGTGGGTCTAATTCACCGGCCCCGGGGGCTTCATTTATTCAATCGACCAGACAGTAACGCCAATCTAAATTACAAAGTAAAGGTTTTCCTTCTCCTCCTGCCAGGATCTATTCCCGTTCTTGGCACATAAAGACCTCACAGAATTTACAAGCCCTTGACCCTCCAGGATTTGGATTTTTCAAGGATACCCTTACAGACAAATAACTACAGACTATGGACTGCACTTTATGTTTTCCTATGTAGTGCAGATGTTACAGATAGTCACAAAACTGTCACAAAGTAGTGAAAATTCTCATTTCCTGTCTATCTAGCTACGGACAGGACATCAATGTGTTATTGTGGTGGCCCAATCCTCAGGACCCCCAAAAATCAGAAGGATGAGGTTTATTTAGGCATCTATTCTGGTACCTGCAGACCAAAGACTATTTTGAATTAAGACTGTCATATCATATGCCGGTCTTAAGAAGCAGCCCGACCTGCCCCTTTATGAAAAAATGGCGGCCTATTCATAAATCTGTCTGCCATCCCTGCACCAGAATATAAAGCTACTGCCATAGACTTCCATTGCAACTCGCACTAGTAAAGTGACGTCAGTTATAATAAATCTGTTGGATCCACATGAGGACACCTCAGCCCTCCTTGATCACATTCATACAATGTGGTGGCTGAAGCATTGACATCTGTCTACATCACTTTTCTGGCCTATAGGGAATAATGAATTTTCCCCATTGTATTTTTCACGTGTCCACAGATGTGAGGCATCATTCATTTGAGCCGACAGCAGAGGGTTAAGCCGCGACAGCGATGGTCGCGGCAGACGGGTTTTGACAAGAGAGAGACGCGGCTCACCGCGTCTCTCTCTGTGTCAAAACCTGCGCGGGCAGTTCACGTGTGAACTGACCCTTAGTCAGCTGTTTTTGTTGTTTTTTGCTTGCCATGATTTTTCTTTGCGTTAGCGTTTAGGCCATTGTTTTGGCCTGTGTACCCTTAAAGGGAGTCTATCACCAGGAACATCTGTATCAAACTAATGGCAGTACCTTGTAGAGCTACTTCTACACTTTCCAAAGTTGCCTTTCTTTTTCTGCATTGCAGATCCATTTTCATGAAATTCAGGATTTTATTTTCAATGCTAGAGCTTCACTCTACACTCTAGATAACCGGCCCTAACTTCAGACACAGTGTGACAAAGTGGAAAATGTCACGTTAGCAATGGGGACAGATCCGGGTGGCAGTTAGTTGGCAATTAACTGCCACCCAGATCCGCCCCCATTTCAGATGTCTGATTACTGTGCTGTGACTGTAATGAGATGGGTGTTCATCAGATGACTATGGATTGTACATCCCATGACCATGGACTGATATCTTATCCACTAGAAGTAAGCAGAATGAATGACAGCAAGCAGAAATCTAGAAAACTATGAAGAATTGATACATAAAGTATTTTGGAAAATTATATAACTTGACATTATACTAATAATAACATTTGTCTAAATATTGGTCAGAAAGTGGACAACCCCTTTAACTGATCACAACAGGGGTGCCTTGTCCCTGTGTGAATGAAGCTACAGTCATGCATACATTGCCAAGTCTATGGATCCAAGTTAGCCGAGCGCTGTTGTCACGACTGCTGCTCCTCTGGGACAATCCCTTTGAGCTTAAACTACACAAAATCATGTATGAGGAATAGAAGTAAAAAAGTTTTGAGTCTTCTTATTTGGCAAGGCTTTGATGATACTGTCACACTTCTAACTTATAGTCAATCCCAAAAACAATACGGCTTTGACACTGGTGGACTGTGAAATCTGCACATCTTCTAAATGTGAAATATATTCTTGGAATTAACATATAAAATAACTTTGTCATTAAGGGATTAGGAATAAAGCTTATGTCACACGGGCGCTTTGTGCGGCTGCATATTCTCGCCTCATTATAGGGGCTGACTTGATACTCTGCATTTTTCAGCACATACCCAGCAGCTATTGTTACACAAGTAATGATACGCTGGTAGAATACCGTCTGCACCGGCTGGAAATCACATCTTTGTCACCGTGCTAAACCCAAGGGAGCCATAGGCCCCATTCCCCATGAGACGGAGGGTAAAAGGACATAACTAACACATTGACACCCCCATTAACAGCAGATATACTCTTATACTAGCAGAGCGGATTTTCTAATACAGCTCAAGGATTACTAGAATTTCCTTTTGTAGAAGTATTTAACGCCATAACGTATTAGTATCGAAGTCACAAACATGATATTAAAGGGAATGTCTCCCTAAATATATATTATAGCCCATCATATAAAAAGTGGCTAATGATAACATTGGTGGGGGGTCTATGAGTTGGTCCTTTTTTGTGATGGTTAAAGTTCATGGACCCTCTATTAACTGGTCAGACAGCTTAGTCTTATTTCATGGAGTATGTGATACTGAACCAAAATGTAATACACTTTAATTTAAAATGTGGCTGCTTTCTGCCTGAAAAACCTCTCAAAAATTCTTGCCACTAGGTGTCTCCCTTCTAATTTGCTGGTCACTCTTGTTACTAAGGCAGTCTGTCCATTGATACATTCAATTCAGTCTTGTTTATCTCAGTGAGTGTAGTGGGCAGTGTTTTTCTCTCTTCACACAGTGATTGAGAGGGAAGGGGTAGATTCTCCTCACAGCCTGCACAGACAGGTCTACAAACTGTTGCTGTGTACAAAAGACTGAGGATTCTGCAACTCTCCCAGTTTAGGGTGCATTCAGACTACGTAACGCCGGGCGTGTATGAGAGCCGTACACGCCGGCATTACGGCAGACTGCCGAACACTTCCCATTCACTTCAATGGGAGCGCTCGTAACAGCGGCGTTTACGAGCGCTCCCATTGAAGTGAATGGGAAGTGTTCGGCAGTCTGCCGTAATGCCGGCGTGTACGGCTCTCATACACGCCCGGCGTTACGTAGTCTGAATGCACCCTTACAATGTAAGAAAAGTCTTCTTTGCACTTTTATCTACCTCTGTCTGCTTTTTCTATTACAGAAGGGATATTATTCATAGACAGTAAGCAGATTTGACTATGCTCAAATTGTTTTTCTTGTGGTTTCGCTGCTTGGCTTCATGTACTTGCCCTGTATTTACAGTTCAGTGTTTCTGGATCTCTTGTATTATGGTCACTTGGGCTTTTCTCAGCTTTCTTTTTTTTTGTAGCTTTCTGGTTTCTCCTGGCAGATTATCAGTAATTGATAGCAGAGGAGGTAGATTGTTCCTTATTGTACATGTCAACAGACAGACACATGTAAAATGCGTCTCAGTTATAATGTGATAGGAAAAACCGGATAGGACGCCATGTGTGAATGCTTATACAGTCATAAAACAGACTGCCCAGCAAGACCCTGCACATGTTTCAACTTTTCATGAAATCTCAAACTTTAAAGGGGTTGTCTGGGAGGTCGGGGTGAGATCCCCACAGGACATACACGCAGCCGATTTTCCACCATGTGCTTGCCAGAAGATAAAAAGAACTGCACAAAAATCCTGCAGCACAAACTGATCTACAGTTTAGGGTTTCTGTATACAGCATGTCAATTTATTCTGTGCGTGTCAACTGCAGATTAACCCTTTGCAAGGCAACGATTAACCTATGAATTCCACCACTAAGAACTCAGTTTAGATGTTTTTTTGCTATAACAGAATATGGGCAAATCCAGTTCTCATTGCAGGTGCAAACACGGGCCGACCACAGACAGAATACAAAAGCAAATACAGAATACAAATACATAAAGCAAATACAGTCTGGAAAAACTTGGCTCCTTGAAACAAAGTGATCCGTGATACTAGTAGTCCCTTCACCCTCTGGCTCTACTGTCCTCCACTATACACAGTAGGCTCACAGGAAGGCAGGGACCGGTCTCTGGACCAGATTCAGTCCCAGAAATGCAGGCAATATACAGTCAAGATTTTACAGATTGCATTTGCCCTTGTGCATGTGGCCTTAAGGTTACATTAAGGACCCAAATTTTATAAAGGAATGGTCCTTTTTTTAAACAATAAAAAAAATGCTAAGTCTTTTATTCAAAGGAAAATAATCTTCTTAACCTCTGAGAAGGTCAGTGTGAATGCAGCCTTACAATCAGCCTCCCTATTGTGAGAGCGGCCATTACTGATAAATGGGAAATAATTCTGACTAGGCGGGTGAATGTTTAATTCCTAGGCTTTTTATAAAAATAAGACTGACATAAAATTGATTTTCGATAAAGTTCCCACTGTTCACAGAGAGTGGGAAGAGGCCTGATGTCTAATACATCCAGTCCCAGCTCAGTATATACAAAACAGATGACTGATGTCCGGGAATTGTGCAATGCTCTGCAGACTCCGCGACAAAGGTCGATCTCTCACAAGGTCTCTGCCAGCTCCAAGATTCGCTTCTGTTCACTCTCCCGGAATTCTGCGTTTTTCCCGTCACCGATGCTCTCAGAATATTCTGCAAGATGGAAGATAATTCCAGAGTCAGGATTACACAGCAGGGTTATTCTATCCTTAGTTATTTGTACATGGATTTGCTGGCTGTAATAAACCCTTCGCTCCTACTCTTTTGGGAGGACTCTGACTTAGGCTAGGGTCACATCAGACTCTGCTGAAAATGAGCAGAGAGGATAGTCCTGCAAAGAGGACCATAGTCTATGGGGTCCACAAGTAACCGCTGCTCAGACAGACAGGATCTCTGTCTGATCTCCTTGCAGACCCGAACGCAAGTGTGAACCTAGCCTTAGTCTGTTTTATCAGTTTCCTTTTGTCATGGCCTTCCAATCTCCCTGCTGCCCCGTCCCTTCAATCGGTCTTTGCTCTTAGAAGAGGTTCTCACTTTCTAAAATTGATGACCTATCTTAAACTGCAGTGGTGAGTGTAGATACTGCAGCACTGACACCTATGGAACAGCACTTCAGTACCTACAGACTGCAGTGGTGAGTGTATGGCGAGAGAGGCGTGCTGCCTCAGTACTGCTGATCTGCACAGGTCCCAGGTTTCAAACCCCAGCAGATAGAAGGATAGGCATCAATTGTAGAAAGTGAAAACCCCCTTTAAAACACTTCTTATACTCTTCATAGAAATGCCTGTATTGGACCTAATGAAATCAAAATTATTTCACACTTTTTTGGGGGGCACTGTATATGCTCCCTTCGAGTGTTTGTTTTCCTCTCCAATACCTTCTGCCCTCTCTCCATTTCCTGTTATCCTGATCACTGCTCTGGAGACTTCTGTGTACTTATTAAGTAGGCCACACACTTTGGATAAACGTACATGTTTGGCCAACCTTTATATTGCCCAACTCCTCCAGGTAAATGGATGCTGAGCTGATGGTAGGTTCACACCTGCGTTCAGGTTTCCATTCTTTGGGTCCGATTGGGGACCCAAAAAAACCCAGAAACTCAATCCACTTATAAAAAGCAGTTACCTGCAGAAAACTCATAGATCCCATAGATTATAATGGGATCTTCTGGGTTTCTGCCCAAAAAAAAAAAAAAAAAAAAAAAGAGAAGTCCTGCTTTTCTTTCTGCATTTTTCAAGCAGAATGGGGGACAGAAACCCCAAACAGAAAGCGGGTGCAAGTGTGAACCTAGCCTGAGAGATGCACCATAAACCAGAGACCGGGCGCAGGTGTGAATCCACCTTTAGAGTCAACCCCAGGCGAAACCAGGTGGTCTGGCAGGTACGGCCGCACTGCAAGTGCATTGCAGACCTTATTTGCTCACAGATTAAAAAGTGATTTTTTTTGCAGGAAGACTGCACGACACAAAAAGTTATATTTACCATATCAGTAACCGTATAAGTGGTTTGGAAGCAAGTTTGGGGGTGGTCTAATCTCTTTAAAGGGCTATCACATTGCAAGATTTTTACCCAATTATCAAGAAGAGGTGGCATTCCTAGGAATTGCTTGTTCCCAAGAACTGTCCTGTCTAACTGCAGCTGATCAAGTGCTCTTAGCCTGTGCGTCCCCGGCCACATCTGTCATATGTTAAAGTGGGTTTTGCCCCAGAACATAATCCTATATAAATTTACAGACAATTAAGAAGTAAAGATTTTCTTAACTATGATTACAAATATTACAGTTGCAAAGATTTCCTCTAACCATCTTAGTGACATTTGTTGTCTTGATCGTTTTCCAATGGATCCGATCATGAATGCTGGAACTTTCTATGTGATTTTTCATACCCATAAACCTATCCACAGCATAGGCCATCAGTACCTCATCGGCAGGAGTCTACCACGCACCTCACATTAATAAGCTGAGTCGGCTCCTCTAGGCACCGGAAGCATTTTTGCTCCCGCACTGGGGTACTACAGCTCTTGAATGGGAATGGAGCCCCAAGGCAGACGGACGAACTGATCGGTGCGGGGTCTGGGTGTTGGTTTACTACAAATAAGATACTGATGGCCTATCCTGTGGGTCAGGCCTCAGTATGAAAAACTACTGACAACTGGAAAACCCCTTTTAATGTCTAATTTAGGGGAGGCCTCTTTAACAAGACAGAAGTTTTGCCAAGTGGAATACAGAGGACAACATTATAATACAAAAAAATACACATTTTAACACTCACCTGTTAATACATGCCGGATTATTTTGATGGAGCTGCCCCTCATATTCAAGATCTGCATCACTCTCTGTCGTACCTATAGGTAAAGGGATGGACATGCATAAGAACATGAAGGCTATGGGGTAACCCACATAGATCTCAAGCATAAAGGACACGTCTACAGAATCAGAGAAGTAGGACCACCACTCAGGCTTATATAATAGTCTGCAAGTCTTTCACAGCCATAGACCGCAATAGTAATGATGGAGTTGCCATATCTGCACTTCCCTAATGGTGGCGCTCTGCGGTTACCTGTGGCACATTACTATTGCAGATCTCTGCAGTGATGTTGCACAGCAGCTGAAGCAGGAACAGGCCGGCATCCAGTCTACGCAGATAAAATTCATCTTCCAGATCATCATCCAATATTTCGCCACGCCGCACCATGTCCTAGTTAGAGGGAAAGAAAAAGCGATAGCTTGTAGCGTGACAACAGCATGTAGTTTTCTCGGTCCAGAGGATGCAGCCATTACTCTTTTTTGCAAAAGATTTTTTTTTTTCTTCATTTTTCAATACGGTTTGTTATACTGTAAACTCATATCTTACAAGGGACGTCTGGTGTAGAAAATCTATAAAGGGGGTTTTGAGTAACGTGGGGTGAGGTCTGCAAAAAATTATTACAAGGACCATTTCTCACTCTCATGGATCTGGCATTACATGGACAGCATAATGAATTTTATAGGGATAGTGTAATACTTCATGGGCCCTGTGGGGGAGCTGCAGGGAAATAAAGCATCCTCCGAAGGCTAAAAGGCTGTCCGCCTCCATAAACAAGCATACAAATCTGCAATTGGTCTTTGTTATAAAATATCCTATTGTTTTGTATACAGCTCCTAGGTGGAAAATGTGTCTCCATGGTAATAGACAACGAACCCTGTGTAGTCCGATCCTGCACTGGACAGAATATATAGCCATAAGCGCTAGCAGTCAGGATTTAGGACCAGTTATTCCCAGAAATTTGCTAAGTCCTATTGCAAAGTTGCTTCACTTTTCTCGATTTATTAGGACTAGATCATCACAAAACAAGGCAAGATGGACGTTCTTCTATTGGGAAGGTACTGGCATTGTACAGAGCCAGTCTGACAGGTAGGTAGTCCAATAGTAAAGTCAGCATAGAAGTGTCCCTAAGCACCTTATATCATTGGCAATAAATGGGACTGCACCAATACTAACATGTTTCTCGCCTTCAATCTTCTTGTCAGCCACCCGCACGGCGTCTAAATACTTGAAATACAGCTCCATAAGGCGGTCCACCTGTTAGATTGAAAAGCTTTAGATAATGAGCAGAGGGTTCCTGAATTTCCAAGCAAGTGTCAGTATAGCATAGTGGTGGGACACTTGTGTCCTGGAGGAGACCTGACCTACGCACTGACCTTCTCGCTGTCATTCTCTGTGAACTTGTTGATCAGCCGGGTTCTCTGTTGTCCTTTCAGATTGCGCAGTAAGGAGGCCAGGATAGAACAGACGTGTTCTGCGCAGGAAAGTGACAAGTTAGACAGTATATTGTGGGCTAGACGGGACACAAATGAGACACACAAGTGATGGCAGCAGAATTGTAAGGGAAGCTGGCAGCAGGATTTATTCCTGTAAGATCTTTCCAGAAGCTTATAAGCATTGGTTGGTTCATATCTATATCTCTATGTGTATATTAGTCACAAACATCTCATCTATGGACGAGCACTGTGAGCAGGAGGGAGGGGGGCGTTCCTCCCCGCTCACAATGTACAACGCTATAGCGCTGCTGGGAAGAAGGGCGTTCCTGACAGACTGTCAGGAACGCCCTTCTGACTGTAAAGCGCTACGGTACCGGGACCAAAAGCTCTTTACCCAGGGCACAGATCGTGAAAGCCGACAGTGCGCTGAATTCAGCGCAGTGTCAGCTTTCCAGCACTATATAGAACTGCCTGTGCCCCGGACCATGAAAGGTCCTCTTTAATAGGGTCTCCAAGATTCAGTTTTCGTCCTTACCCTCGGGCTGTGTCTAGTATGGCAGCTTAACCCACATTCGAATAAATAAGACCCGGCTGCAATACCAGTCAGAAATGGCGCCATTATTAAAAATAAGCCGATTCCTGTATTTCGACACCACAAAAATGCCTTCTTTAGATTCTTTTTTAAGCAATTAGACTGCGACATAAAGCTTCCTCTCACAAAAACACAAAAAAGCAACTTTATCTGCAGATAAAAACCTAAGACAGAAGAGCCGCAGATAAAGGTCAGAGCCCAGAATGACAGTGACATTTTCTACTGGGAAAATAACAGCAGCATTCGGGGCTTTAGTTTTCTGTCATCACAAACTGACTAACAGCTTCACATGGGAGCGCTGTCTAAAAGCAATGCGTGGCGGGGGCTCCTGGGTAATCAGATGGATTAGTCTGTCTCTGGAAACTACTCCTCGCAAAGTCTACAAGGACTTCCCACAGAAGACAATAGATATCCAGCTTAGCGGCCGCAGTAAGTTGTTTATCACGACATATGACAGGACGTGTAATTTTCTGTGCCACATAATTTACACTCAGCTTTTAACCTTGTGTGTATGCACAGTGAACGCTCTCCAAAACCCACGGCTTACTGTACGACCGAGCCTCTGTGGATTGTACAACTCAGAGTGGGGCGCGGCTGCGGAGGAGAGGCTAGTTTTTTTTATTTGCTTGTTTTTCACAGAAGACAGTGCCGGTACTCATTACGCAAAACACCTGCCGTTGTCATTGTGTCCTCACCTTCGTGTTCCTTCTCAGAGACGCCGGTTTTCTTCATCTTTTTGGGCGATTTCATGAAAAGCGGGAAGATGGTTCTGAGACCCAAGATGTCTACAAATTTGTGACAGTTGTCACTGCCTTCGGGGCCAATCATGGCATGGTCGAGAACTCGAAGAGCGCTGGTGCGGGACATTTTTTTCTCTCTGCAAAGGAGCCATAGATAGGTGAACAGTGCGGAGACTCTTGTTTCGAATTTCATTTAAAGAGGGATGTCCAACAGACTCCACAGCCCCAAGCTGCAGTCCCAAAAGAGCTCTGATGCTCCATTTATAAGGAGGCCTTAGGTGATTGGACATTACCCTTTAACCAGCATTATATATATGGATAGCCTGTGCTCATGTCAAGCTATCAACATCCGATTGGTGGGAGTTTGAAACCTGAAACACCCCACCAATCAGATCTTCTCAGCTGTCACCTAGTACTATACAGTGGATGGAGCCAGAAGCAGGCGGTTCTGTCCACGAGATAGTGGCAATGTTTGAGTACTATAGTTCAGTTCCCAAGTCCGTGACAAGGACGAAGCTGCAGCAGCCAGGACAGTCTACAATACAGTGGACAGAGTCTTTCCCTGCCAGCTCCATCCACTGTATAGTTATGGTTACATGTGGTAGTGGTGCTGGATTTTGTAGAACTATGATATCGAATACCCCCTGCCAATTTGCTATTTGGACAAGTGATGCAGCCACTTCACTACTTACCAAGCACTGCAGCATATGTTGTAAAGTGGATGTGCTCAGTATTACAGCTCAGCCCTATTCATTTGAATGGGACTGAGCTGCAGCATGGCTATGCGATCAATGGCCTGAGAAGAGGAAGTAGAGCTCATTCAAGTGCCACAACCTCCTGATCACGGAGGTCCTGGGTGTTAAACTTTACCAATCTATCCTAAGGATAAATCATCAGTGTCACCGTTCTAGAAAATTCCTTTATAGAATCGTCTCACTGGAAAGAATTAAATAAAAATGGGATACAAATACAAGAGTAGTAATACTTGTATCACTGATCTCCCCCTGCTGCCAGCCCAATAATTCCATGAGTCCCTGCTAATCTTTATCTCCTGGTCCTTCTTGACACGCAGAAAATGACCACTTAGTCAATAACCGGCCTCAGCCACTGCGCAGACTATTCCTGTATGTCAAGAGGACCCGATAGAGATCATCAGGGGCTGGGAAACATCAGAACAAGAGCAGCAGGGGATCAGTGAAGTGGCCATCACCTCACCTAAGCATCAGGTTCATGAGCTGCAGTCCTTCACCCTTCAGGAATCGGTCTCTGTTGCTGCTTAGCATTAAACATGAGCACAAGGCATCGAACAGGTTCTCCATCATTTCCTGCTCCTCTGCTGTGCTCGGATCATGTCGCTTGAACACCTACACGGACACAAAACCTTCAGTGAACAATTATGCATTGAACAGAGCGAAAAATGTCATACCTTAACCCAAACTACATAATCTCAAGAGCTGGGGAATCCTATTCCTACAGCGGGTCTTACGAGAGCAGTCGAATGAATGCAGGCCCCATTCCTGACATCTCTAAAGTTATGTTCACACGTGTATTTTACTAAAAGATTCCCAGAAGAAACCGCTTAGATTTCTGCGGCAGATGTGCCATGTGAAATATTGCAGATCCACCCCATGAGCCCCATTCAATGGCGCTAATCTGCTTGAGAGATGGTCAATTTGGACGCTTTGGGTGTTGAATTTTGATATTGTCCACAAAGGGTAAAACCTTAAAGGGGTTGCCCGGGCTTAATCTCTTTAAGGCCATAAATACCTGATCGGTAAGGGTAAAAAACGACCGTCAGACTGATCAGCGGTGCAGAGCAGAACCTGGCACAATATAGGGACAGATAGGCCATAAAAAAATTAAGCCCAAACAATCCCTTTAATAATAAGGTTAAAGGTACCCTATACACTTTAACCTTTTCGCTGCCAAGGGTCTCTGGAAATTTTGCACCTCCAGTAGCCAGAGCAATTTTCACAGTTTTGAGATGGACAAATCAAACCTAAATTGCAACATTAAAAAAGCATCCAACCCCCCCATACCTATATATTTTCTTAAAGTAGACACCTGCAGCATTGTCAGAATGCCACTTGGTACTGTATACGAACAGGCACCTTCATGCAATTTTGATTTAAAGTGAATGTTTTATGAAAAAATGCAAATAAATGTATATTAGTTGTTAAAAGCGGAAACCAAACAAAAAATTAAATGCACCAAACCTCGTAAAAATAAGAGTTCAACATGTGCAGAGTTCATACATATCACTATGGCCTGAACCCACATGCACGTGTCTTCAGAAAATCGCTAGAACTGGAAGGAACAAAATTCTGCTTTGAAGCTGGAAATGTTAAAAAAGTATCATCCTATAAAATGTAGGGATTACACACCATGAAAAGTAAGTGAACCCCTAAACCCTATATATTTTGTGAAAGTAGACAACCTGAAGATTACAAATGTCTTAATGGGTCATCGATAGCCACATCCACCTTCATGCAACTTTGCGACCAACACAAATAATTTTTTGAAAAAATACGCTAAAACACATATTTGCACCTAAAACTCATGTTCAATCTCACATTCATATACAAAATACTTTTAAAATAATAGCTTATGGTGTATACAATGTGTAAATATACTATATGTACCGCAAACATCAACTACAACAAGCGCTCAGACTCCCAAAAAACAAGAATACAGAAGACAAGCAGGATTTTGCTGTTGTTCACTAATATGTTAAAAAGCTATACTGCACCTATCAAACTGTGACTGTGATACCAAAATCTAACTTTTTTCAGAGTACACAGCATACCGTATATAAAAACACAATTTAATAGTTTATATATACAACCACCTTCATTCAACTTTGCTGCAAAAAAGAGATTGCTAGCAAAAATTGCGCAAAAATTCAAATTTGCCACTAAAGTGCGGCTCAAGAAATCCCTTTCTGCAAACATAATGTACTGTCCATAAAACTACAATATGTGAGGAGTTCATACATACCACACGTGTATATATTTACAGGGGTGGGTGTTAAAGAATCGCCAAAATCGCAGAAATGCGCCATCCCATTTTGTGCGTGCAAATTAAATAGGACTTTACATAAAAATGTTATTTTCCATCCCCCTATAATAATTTTAGCAATCTATACGTTCATCTCTAGTGATAATCGTTATTACTATTATTTTAGTGTGTAACGGACATCACTAGAGACATATTTTACTGTAGAAAGCTCAGGTATGGACAGGACAGGGATTGGGTGAAATGTAAACTTTATTTGCGACTTTATGTATATGTTGTGTAAGTGTTTGGTGCGACTTTTTTTTTTTGGCTTGCGACCTGGACAATGGTAAACGTCTGGGTCACAGCGCCAATAAACTTCCTGGTTATGTTCAGGAGGTATAACATAAGAATACCCCACTAGTAAAGCTCAGGGGGGAATTACATTATACCTGTATGTGACAGAGACAAATGTATAGTATACGCTCTGATTGGCAGGAGAAGGGTTAATAGGGACAATAGAGTCCCTGCCAACCCCTCCTGCTGTCACATACAAGTTATGCAGAGAGAGAGATCGTTTCTGTGTCTCTCTCTCTGCTGGGCTGCTCCGTGTCCCTCTTCCTTTCTTGTTAGATCGCAAATTGCTTGCTTAGACAGGAGGGGGGGGGGGACACTTTGGAGCTCTATATCTTTGGACTGCATCAACATATCTCGATGATTGGATGTACAGTTTTGGAGCAATTCACTGTTGAAACGCTGTCGGGAATAGATCTGCAGTTGGATCTCAATGCCAAATAGTGTTTTCAACAGTGAATTGCTCCAAGACTGTAAGTAAAATCATCAAGTCCCTGGTATCATTTTAAAGATGAGAGTCTCTTCTTTAAAATGCATTTTAAAGCATCAAGATATTTTGATGCAGTCCAGAGATATCGGCATTAGTAGGGAGGACGTACTAAGTACATCCTCGGCTACTGAAGTGCCACCTTGGGAGCACGTACAGTGTACGTGCCTGGCAGCGAAAGGGTTAAGGGGGTTTTCTGGCCCTAAATCAGGTTTTCATACTGATGACCCATACATAGATAGGTCATCAGTATGTGATCGGGGAGGTCTGACAACCAGCCCCCATGCAGATCATCTGCTCTAGCAGCCTAGTTGCTGTAGTGGACAGGTTCCTATTACTTGTATAGGAGCGGTGTGGCAACAGCTGATCTGTGCAGGGTCTGGGTGTCAGACCCTTGCAGTTCCCAAACTGATGACCTATTCTGTGGATAGGTCATCAGTATGAAAACCTGCTTTGGGTCCAGAAAGTTCATGCTGCCCACCTATCTGATGTATATGGAGGAGTCTGGACTGTCCCCCACAGATGACGTCGGGTGAAAGAAGGACTGCGTAGGTTGTATTTTACATTCCTGTTCTTTATGTTCACAGGGAATACAGGTGTCTTTTCCCCTCTCACTATCCAGAACAAATGGATAGACAACAGAGCCAAGCGTCATGTGTATGGAGATGTTGGCCAAACTAGAATTGAGGCAACAGCCACTAACAGTGTATGAGCCCCATAAGATATAAGGGTGGCTTCAGTTGTACCCCACAATATATCTTATATAGGGTCAGTACAGATTTATAACTACATTGCAGGTGTTTGCTGAGGCAATGGGTCTCTACCACACTGCTATCCACAGAGTATGGGTGGCATGGGTTTGGCACTACACAGGCAGGTGCGCATTGACATTCTCTTGTAAAAGCTGAGGCAGCAGTCTACCACCGTATGCTCGGAGACATGCCAAGGTGTAAGCGGGCAGGGAGTGGGAGGCTCTCACCGATAACTGCTGAAGCAGCACGTCTATTCCATCCAGCTCCCCCAGGAGTTCACGAGTGTCTGAGAGAAGGGAAGATAATGTCAGCGGAGAAGAATAAATCCATCAGCAGAGAGGATCAATACACAGTGACAGAGGGCAAGATGGTACAAGAGACCGAGGAGGCAGGAGAGGCATGGTGGGGAATGGATAGAGGGGGAGAGGCGAGAGGAGGAGGAGGAGAGACCTGGATGAGATGAAGGTTACCCAATACTTGTACGCAGTCAGCCGAACAATATATACAATCCAAGCGGCAAACAAACCAGAGATGACAGAAGGCATAAACAATACAGTAAAACCATAATCCTCTTACCATCATTATTCTGAAGAAGAATGGCCAGAATCTCACTGCAGTACAGCTTGTTGGCATCAAATGGCAGCTTGGCCTGTACGCCAGGAAAAAGTGAGGAATTACTGTGTTGGCAACCGCAAGTGACATGCAACGACCAGAATGGAAGATATAATAATATAATGCAGGAGGGACGCTGGGTATCTACGAGCGAGGGCTAATGAAAGGAACCTTGTACAAGTCACAATCCACTACTTGTAAGAAGCTGTCAGAAAATACTTAGATCTCTTGCTTAGATGGCGCTGACATAGTCTGCAGTGCTTTACTGACGGAATATGAATATTACCAATGGACGCTGTCACTCTTACCTTTATTTCAAGCTTGTATAATAGTGTTGCATTCTTATTGGGCATTTCCCATATAGTGTGGGCCATATTTGGATTAACCTGTGCTTGACATGCCTCAGTGAGAATACAGGTTGATATAAAGAGTATCTCCATACCACTGAGATATGACTATAGGATCACTGGGTGTTCAGTCCTTAAAGTGAAGAGGCTACTACGCTGCTCTACCACTGCACCCCCTTCCTCTTTTAACCTGCACAGCATCACTAACCATCTGGTTGTTTAGTGATCTGCAAGGCTCATTCACTTTTCTAAGACAGCGATGCAGTTCCCTACACAGTGGGTGGCCAGGGTGCAGATGTGACAAGGATAAAGCCATACAAGAGAGCTGCATCCCCTATATTCTCAGGATCAGTGCGAGTCCCAGAATATGGACGTCCATCAAGAATAAAGTCATATTCCATCACTTTAGAATATTAGAACACCCTAGTAAAGGGGTTGTCAGGAACTTCTATTTTACTTACATTGTCTAGTATTTTTTCATGCCGGACCCGGATGGGTTGAAACCAGAAATCTGCCCCCAGGTCGCTCCACTGACTCCCTTTTCTTCTGTTCTAAGAGGGCTTATAGACTACAGTAAAGCCAGCCCCATAGCACAGATAACTGTGAAAAGAGGTAGGAGGTGGAGTGGCCCGGGTGCCGATTCCAAACACGCAACTCAGGGGGTCGGAACGAGCCCAGAACCCGCAGGTACAACATGACGGAAAAAACAACCCCTGTATTTTGCAGACAACAGACCTGCAGGGGTAGATTACCTGCTACAGCAAAATATCATGGCCTTCATGTCTTGGAAGGAGCCCAGGGTCTGAGTGAACCTTCCACCTACCTTTAACCTCTTCAGCAGCCATTGGAGCAATCCCTGTTGTGCCGCTTCAGAACAAATCTCAGGACGAAATTCTGTCATATTTTCAATGATAGCTGGAGGGAGAAGGAAGACGTTACTTGTGCAGCCTTAAAAATCAATAACTTTTCCACCATCTAATTTCCTGTGGCAGAGGAGGCCTTTTACCCTAGGACTAGCAAGAGTCAGAAAATTCTCTACGCTCTGTCTGGAAATAACTGCGCCCTGACTCGGGCCGGCTCATTTCTTTCCACTGCAGTAAGAGCAATGATGGACGTTACCCTCCCCCACCTCACATATCTCTTACTGCAAGATAAATCAGTCAGCAAACCTATAAGGGGATGTTCACACAGAAGCTGAAAAAAAGCTGCTTCAGGAATTAGGAAACTTTTTTTGACCTTTTTTTTTTTATATGATGTGTTTGACACTTTTAATGTTTTTTTTTGTTTGTTTTTTATTCCAGCACACTGTTTGGAGACTGTAAAAACCGCTAGTGGTTTTTGCAAAAACGCATAATAAAAAAAAACGCATCAAAACACATTGAATTTTTTCCGCCTCCCATTGATTTCAGTGGCGGAACGCATCTGAAGATAGGTCAAATCTGACACAATTGGGAGGGGGATTCACGAAGACCGATGAATTGTGTGACCGTCTTAATATACAGTAAGTGCTGCTGGCAGATGCACCAGAATTATTAAATGGAGTCTGCCAGCAGAACCCAGTCCTGCAGATAGATAGGTTACTGTCACCAGAACCCAGCATATCACCCCAGCCTTGCAGATAGATAAGTTAGGGTCACCAGAACCAGCATAACAACCTAGCTCTGCAGATAGATAGGTTAGGGTCACCTGAATCAAGCTGTGTTGCTGCCTCCATTGCTGAGATATTCCCGTTTTTGTCAATATGCAAATGAGCTGTTTGGAGTAAAGAGAACACTGCCGCTTACCTGTTTGGAGCAATAGCAATGCCCTCATTGCTACAAAGAGCCATTTTGTCAAAAAGCTCTGGCAGCCAGAAGGGGGACTGGACTATTCAGGAGAGCGGCTCCAAACCTCTGACTCTTTACATATATGTCAATTCTTTAGATCAAAGATCTTTTTCTGTATTATATTAAATGTGCCAAAGAAAATCATTGGGAGTCTTGTGGTTGGAGGCAGATTGGGGGCCTAAATCCTCATAGGTTTCCCAATGGTCTCTGCAAATAATGGGTATTCCTTGTATAATAAAAAAAAAATTCCTGCGTACTGTATTAATTTTTCCATTGCTAAGATCTCTGCTTGCTGCCATTCAATGGCATTGGTTACTTACAGAGGACAAATATCTGACCTGGTCACAGAGGTGTAGGGCTTGTTACAAGGCAAAGCTCTGACAACTGTACCGTATTTTACGGACTATAAGGCGCACTGGACTATAAGCCGCATTGCCCATGAGCGCCTTATAGTCGTCTCGGTTCATATATAAGGCGCACCGGACTATAAGCCGCAGTCCGGTGCGCATTATATGTTGTTGAAAGCGGCGGCAGGCAGACTTTGCCAGCGGCCGCTTAACCCCCCGCGTGCCAGCCGCTTCTATTGGAAGCGCTCGGCAGGCGAGGAGGGGCTCTATCAGCAAAATCATGATGATAGAGCCCAACCGTAAAAGTTAGATTAAACTACCCCCCCCCCCCCCCCCCGTTTTAAAATAAAAGCCTGAAACAGAATGTGAAACTTACCGAGCGGTGCAGGGTGGGCGGGCATTCAGGCCTCCTCTTCCTCCGATGTTCCGTCCTCCTCCTCCGCCGCTCGCTGATAATGGCCTGGGCGCATGCGCAGTAGTAGAAGCATTATGATATTGCGCATGCGCCCAGGCCATTAGTTCGCGAGCGCCGGAGGAAGTGGTTAGGACATCGGAGGAAGAGGAGGCCTGAATGCCCGCCCTGCATCGCTCGGTAAGTTTCACGTTCTGTTTCAGGCCGGCGTGACAGCAGGGCTGCCGGACACTTCCCATTCATTTCTATGGGAGCCGGCATGCGAGCGCTCCCCATAGAAATGAATGGACTGCTTTTTTCCATTCATTTCTATGGGGAGCGCTCGCATGCCGGCTCCCATAGAAATGAATGGGAAGTGTATGGCAGCCCTGCTGTAACGCCGGCGTGTACGGCTGTGATACACGCCGGCGTTCCGTAATGTGAATGCACCCTTACGGTGCCTTTTATGTATGTATGGAAGCGGCACGCAGACTTTGCCGCCGCTTCCATCCATATATAAGGCGCACCGGACTATAAGCCACACTTATGATTTCTGAGGAAATCGTAGGTTTTTATGTGCGCCTTATAGTCCGGAAAATACGGTACTATACTGAACACCTGCCTCTCCAGACCTGAATTATTTTTCTATCTGCAGTCATACCAAGAGTATTGTGTACGCCATCTGATTCTTCCTTCACCGTTTCATCAAGACGCTCCAGATTCTGGACCAGTAGGGCGATCACCTGTCCCTCCACCTGAGGATCAGCAAAACCAGATACAATTTAAAGACCATTTAGAATTTCCAGATTTCACAAATATTAAAAGGGTCTTCACGGCTTCTAACAGATCGGCAGGGGTCCAATACCCAGAACCCCTACTGATCAGCTGTTTGAAGAGCTGGCAGCCTTCAGAAGAACACAGTGGCATCTTGAAACAAAACCAAGTACCGCATTGTACGTTTTACAGCGGCTGTGCTATGTATCGCAACTCAGACTCATTCAACTGCATGGGAGTGAGCTGCGAACGGGCCATGTGAGCAAAGACTATGATGCCACTTGAAACAGCTGATCTGCACAGGCTCCGAGTGCCCGACACCTGCTGATCTTTAATTGATGACCTAAAGGAGAGGTCATAAACTACTAAGGCTGGAGAAACACTTTAAATTCTCCATTCAGATTACTTACCAAAGCATCTATAAGGACCTGGGCCCCCTCCTCGCTCTCATGTAGCGTGTCTATATCTGTCAGTTCTTGTAGCAAGTCAACCACAGCAATACAAACATGTGGCACGCTAAGGAAAAAAAATGTTCTGCGATGTTTTCATAATGCAAGATAGTATTTTCTAGGCTAGGCCCACACGGGGTATGCTTGATGCAGCAAGGGGTATTTCAGAATTACAGTATGGCAAAGAAAATGGGGTGCTTTTTGGCGGAATTCACAAGTCAATTGCTCTCAGTTGTCTGAAGCTTGTGCCATTTGCATTGCAAGGACTGGAAGCTGCATTGAAAACCTGCGACAGAATCTGACATGCTGAGACCGTCACCAATGACTGATAAGAAGTGGCGTACCCAGGGGCATAACTACCGGGGCAGCAGCTGCCACATGGCCTGGCGACAGCCGCTACAGCTGAATTTATTTATTCTTTAATAGGCCGTTACCGGCTGGAGTTACGGGCAGTGGCCGGGATCGGTAAGTGACGCCGCGGGCCCCACAAACACTATTATTACACTCAGGGGTTTTTTCAGACCCCTGAGTATAATGATCAGAGGCCCAGGAGAGGTAAGGTAACATAAACTGTGTTACTAACCTCTCCGGGCTCCAGACAGGCTTTGGGCCTAGTTGTGTGACGTCCCTGACGTCACATGACTGGGGCCTGCATCCCGGGTCATGCGACGTCCTGGACATCAATGAAGAAGACCGACACCACCAAGGAGTGCAGCGGAGGCAGAGCGAGGTAAGTAACAGTGTTTTTTTGTGTTGGTATCCCCCCCCCCCTTGGTCTCCGATTATTACACTCTGGGGTCTAGGCGTCGGTCGGCGGGGGGGGGTCAAAACTTCACCACAGGGCCCTGCCATTCCTAGTTATGCCACCGGCTGTGCCGCTTCAGTTATGGTAGTCTCTGCTTGGAGGGGGCACATTTATCTGTAGATGGACTCATGGGGGGGGGGGTCTATTCCATTATATTACTTTATTTTTATAGGAGGTGATGAATAATTGTTTGCAGTTTAGGAAAAAAAATTCTAAGCAATGCAAGAACCGCTCTGCTCAGTAATATGTGCCAGTCCCAGCAGCCTGTATATACCAAATCCTCAGTAATCTCATGCAAGCTATACATACTCAACAAGTTTATTGCTAAAATCTGTCATGTAATAGGATATCAGTGTTCTCGTGGCCCAGCAATCCAAGCAAAGACTGCACGGCATTAAGTTCCACCAGCAGGTGATATAGATCCGGTATAGTGGCGATTACGTGCATCTCTTGTATGATGTCGTTCAGGTCCAGCTCAGACTCCATGAACCTGAGAGGTGGAAAAAGCCTTGTTAGACCAAGTGAAGGCGGATGTTCAGCGTATACACGGCTTAGTCTTATAGCAGCTATAACAGACAATAAAAGGTTGTCTCACTTCTCAGGGCTGTCTGGGAATTTAATACGCAGCTCCTGGTTCTTATAAGATCTCTTCTCAAACGTCAGGATCATCCTCTTCACTGCACTTTCATCCAGGGGCTCCACCTGAGCAAAACGAAATATAAGTACCCAAACACAAATGTCACCGTCCAGCGGAATAAAACTGCAGTAATAAACATGATGTGATAACACATAAGACGCTTTATTAGCTTAAAGGGAGTCTATCAGGTCCTACAATAAAACATAGGAGCGGAAACATACCATTGTGGCCAGAAAAAAACCCAATGAAGCAATGCAGGGATGGTTATCTTTTATGGAAAACAGCCAGCAAGTGCACAAGGGGCGGGGCCTGATTTGCCAACAGATAGTCATGACAACTGGCTGAATATGACATACCCCGCTAAAGGGTGACAACCTGAGAGGAGCACTGGAGCATTTGCAACAGTGTGTAGGAAAATCTGGCAAACCAGGCCGACCCCTGATCACATCGTTTTATTGAATTGTGGCCACATAGATAAATTTCCGCTCCCATTAAAGGCGGCATGTTGGACCTGTCAGACTCCTTTCTCTGTGTACAGTCTCTCCGCACTGTCTTCTGCAATACTCACATCCTCATCATCAGCACTGACCACTCCGTCCGCTGTGACCATGGCTTTTCGCTCATCGTCTTGTGGTGCCTTATCTTCATCACGGTGCCAGTTGCGACTACCCCTCTCTTTCCTCGGGGGTTTCACCTCAGGATCAGGGTCATCCTCTCGACCTCTTTTAGTACCTCTGTCAGGCTAAAAAACAAAAATTATCATTCGGAAGGACTAGTAGGGATGGACAACTGTACAGAAGACTAGAGATGAGCGAGTACTGTTCGGATCAGCCGATCCGAACAGCACGCTCCATAGAAATGAATGGAAGCACCTGGTACTTCCGCTTTGACGGCGGCCGGCCGCTTAACCGGCGGCCGGCTGCATCCATTCATTTCTATGCGAGCGTGCTGTTCGGATCGGCTGACCGAACAGTACTCGCTCATCTCTACAGAAGACATCTGGTGGCACTCAGACTATTCCAAGGATGGACTATTACAGTTTCTTAGCAACTACACAGCCATATACTTATCACCAAAGTGGTGCCAGACCCCATCATGAGGAAGCAGGAACCCCCTTGGCTACATATATGGCCATAGTGGGGGCCCAGTATGGCCAGGCAAAGGTATCAGTTAGGGCTAAGCAATTAATCAAAAAATCGCTAAAACTGAACGTCAACCTACATAACGGAAGTGATTTTGTGCATGTTGGTTATTTCCGCCAGTACGAAAATCGTGATGTCCCAGGTTCGTTTAGACCAACATGGAATTTCTATTATTATATTCTGGGGTCTCTTCAGTGTTAATTCACCTCTCCTGGGCACAATGAAGCTCTTTGTTCTCTACAGGCCTCCTGACTGACTTCAGGGACCAAGGAGGTAAGTGATTGGGCCTAAGTGTCACAATGTCAGTCAGGAGGCACAAAGAATAGGGAGTGATGTCAGGGCCCAGAAGAGATGAGTAAAATTGTTTTTATGTATACTATATATACTCAAGTATAAGCCGACCCAAATATAAGCCAACCCCCCTAATTTTACCACAAAAAACTGGGAAAACTTATTGACTCGAGTATAAGCCGAGGGGGGAAATGCAGCAGCTACTGGAAAATTTAAAAAATTTGAATGGTGGGAGTTTTTGGGTGCAGTAGATGCTGGGAAAGGGGAAGGGGAGGGGGAGTTTTGGTTGTCTGTCTGCCCCTTCCCTGAGCTTGAGGACTGGGTTTTTTTTCCCCCACTTGGAATTCAGTCTGGCTGAATATAGGGGATCTGCAGTGCTCCTATTAACCCCTTCCCGACAGAACAGAAACACTGCAGATCCCCTATATTCAGTAGACCGGGCACTGTCAGACACAGGGATACCTAATGTGTATGTGTTTCACTGTCATTTTCTACTTTTGTATGTATTCTAAGGAAGTGAGAGTGATTTAGAACTTTTATTTTTTTTAAATCTTTTTTTTTTTTTTTTTTTGCACTATTTTATGGGAGATTCTATACATTAATATTGTGGCTAGTCATAGACCCCCCTCCTAAAAAAAAATAAAAAAAATAATTTTTATTAATAATAAATAAATTTTTCAGCCCACAAAAACTGGGCTGAAAAATTCGGCTTATACTCGAGTATATACGGTAATCACCTCCCCTGGGATTCTGATTATTATATCTAAAGACACAAGAGTATATTAACATTTACAGTACGGACGGATTCAGTCCAAACGGAAGCGCTGAGCATAACTCACGAGACGAATCTCGCGAGGTTCACCTAATACATACTCAACTGCTATAGACACCCACACCAATAATATACTGTATGGGCAGATACTGCTATAGTGGATTACAGGGTAGGATTTCAATGGAGGGCCACGTACTACAACCCATTGGGTGCCATAATATAATCTGAACCGAGGATGCAGCTTTTAAAAAGGAGAGTGGTCTAAATAATAATTCATTAGTCATATCTGAGGTAAAATGCACAATATATCGTTATTTTTATTTAGGTCATAGTCGCCCAGCCCCATTATTCACCAGTTAACCCCCCACGCTGTACCACCAGGCAGCCATATTATTGTAGACCTGCTATTTGACACATGAGGACAAAGTAATGCTAAAACTATAGTGTAAAGCGGGACATGATGATGTGAGGAGCTTTCACATGTCATTTCGTTGACCGTGAACCCATTTCATCTATTACATCTCATAACAGGATCCCTGCCCTTTTCTGATTTTCCCCACCCCAGTCACGGGGGTCTACCGTTTCCCAATACGGACCTGTAGGGATACCAGGTGCTGCCGTACAAGGTCTGTCCATATGACTTTGGACTACCAAGACCAATGCAAATCCTATGAACCCTGGGCCTCTCTCTATCCGTGTGTCCAGGCCCGGGTGCTATTTTATGCATACATCGCATTGTTATGCCTGGCACATATAGCTCTGTTTTGGAGATAAGACAAACATCAAACAGTTCGATAAAGCAGCGTCGGGGAAGGCGATTAATATTCAGCTCGCCCCGAATAACAAAGCCGCACGCTAAATGCGAGCAGCGAAATGTGTGGTGTGGGGCTACGGAGCACGACCAGGCTTGTTCTGGATGCAAATGGTAATTTGCCAATTAATAATTCATGGCCCTCGTTAGACATTCACTAATCTTGGCCTGCCAGCCTACACCGCCGCACGCATGAAGTACTGGGATTTGGAGTGTAAGTGGATCCCTTCTGTCCGCTCATCTTCCTGCTCTGAGGCCAATTTATGGGCTTTAATTAAAATTATTAATTACGTAGCACGAAAAGACCAATTTTATCTTCCGGAGACAGTGGGGAAGACAGATTCTGAGACTGTGCAGAACAGATGATATTCTGACGCTCAGGCTTTCTGGGTCCATATGCCCGGCCTTTCTAAATCCCATACGCCTCGAACCCATATTTCCCTGATAAAGTGTCTGCTATAAACTCAGAAAGGTTAATGTGTCATCCGGTAATTTCTATAATCGGCTTCCGAGTCTGCGATGTCATGGGCGCCATCATTAAGTGTTAAAAAGCTATGAGAGGCGAATAAAGTAGAAACATGATGGGAGAACTAATGGGTCATGTATTGATGTGTCCACCAAGTGCCACATCGCACGCAATAAATAAGCTCTTTTCCTTTTAACGTTCACTTTGTTCATATAAGTTATTCAATTTTCTGCCGTCGGTTTCTCAGCCTGCTCGATGAAATCCTGGCAACTCCGCGCAAGTGCGACTTGTGAAAATAAACACTTACAAGTGCCGTGATAACGGTCCCCTACGTGCTAAACCTGAAAATTCCCATTATCTATGTATCCTAAGGGTTTCGGCAGCAGTCCCCTGCAGACAAGACACCTGTGTAACGGTATAATCACTAGGGAGGGGGTCACATATTTGGTAACACTATGGTAGAATGAAGTCATAGTCATACACGTAGAATCCCAATTTAAAGTTGATATATGGGGTGTTGTGTGATGGGTCTTCACATGGGAGGCCAGGAAAAAGAGTTACCAGTTTAGCTTCAAATAAAATGATGAATAATTTTTAATGATATTATATAATTATTAATATTGTAGAATTAGATGTATAGTTTGTTATGAATGGACCTTATCTGTTCCACATCATGGGCGACTCAGCTACATAATCCGGGGCAAACTCCAGAATAAATATAATGGGAGGCGAAATCAATCACGCTGATTTTGGGGCACATTCCACCAAGTGAAAAAAAACCCTTAAAAGGATCCCATCATTGGATACCCTTTTTTCTAACACGTAGGAATAGCTTTAAGAAAGGCTATTCTTCTCCTACCTTTAGATGTCTTCTCTGCGCCGTCATTCAGTAGAAATCCGTGTTTTCTTCAGTATGCAAATGAGTTCGCTCAAACAGCACTGGGGGCGTCCCCAAAGTTGCGAGAGAAATCTCTAGCGACGCCTCCATCTTCGTCAGGAATGGCCTCTCTCCGCGTCGTCTGCTGGGGTCAAACTTCTATGGCTCTGCCATTGAGCCGGCTGCACATGCCCGTGGCCATTTTTTTTGTGGCCGCGAGCATAAGCGGAAAGAGGGCGTTCCAGAAGAAGATGGAGGCATCGCTGGAGAGTTCTCTCGCAGCATTGGGGACACCCCCAGTGCTGTTTGAGTGTTGGGGCCCACTCCCAGTGCTGCGATGGAACTCATTTGCATACCGAAGAAAACCCGGATTTCTACCGAACAGCGGCGCAGAGAAGACATCTAAAGGTAGGAGAACAATAGCCTTTAAGACTATTTCTACGTGTTGGTCAGAAAAAAAAAAAGGATATCCAATGATAGGATCCCTTTAAACAGGGGTGGAGGGTGTGTAAGCTGTAAGGCTATGGCCCCCAGCAACGTGTGGATGAGAAAAACCAGAATCTCCTTCACAGGTCAAAGTAAACCCCAACCCCAAAAGCCTAGCCACACAGGGGCTCTGCACACTTTGCCAGCCACACATACACACTATTTTCCTGCAGCACCTCCGGCTTAATGTTCTGTATGGTGGAGTTATGCTTTACATGGTCAGTCTAAGGGACAGTCTGACAATGAGGTGAGATACATCAAGTAGAGTGGACGTTACACCAGATGCATGATACTCGCCCAGTCCTCTAGCCAAAATAATCTTTAACTATTTCCCAATATACAAGCAGAAGAAAGCATCCATCTTGTTAACATTACAGTGATTTGTGCGTCTATGATGGATCAAAACAATGGACTGTATGATAGTCGTGTTTAGGAACCGTTTAGCTCTGTGCACATTAGCGCCGGGTGTTCATGCCGCAAACATAAACCCCAATGGAGTCTGAAATACCCCATTGTTTATAACGGGGTCTGTCGGGTTCTTGCAGGACTTTTTCCTCTGGCGATTTTAAACTGCAACCGAGTCTGTGAATGGCGACTCCAACCTGGATGTGAACCCAACCATATTTGTGAATTCACGGCACCCGAGGCCAATGACTGCACCCATGCCTCATGTTATTGTGACAGGTGATATAAAATCCAACCAATGGGAATTTCCTCTATTGCTGAAATGCAGGCACTGACTGGATGTTTAGTAGCGCCTCTCTACTTCACAGTGCAGTATTACAGGCTCTGTAGGGTTCCTTCAGGGTATGACTACATTATCCAACGTGGACTTGCCAGAAACTAGTAGATTAGCACCAAAGTGGCAGATATTCACACACACCGCACCGTCACCTGACCACAAGCATGTCAATTTCTGCTGTGGGTTTTTTTCATTTTTCAATATGAAGAGGGAAAAGAATACCAGCAGCATTTACCCCATGATGTCCACAGCCAAAAACACATTTGGGCATTTTTTGTGGTGGTGGAATTCCAGCAATGGAAAATCTATAGTGTTCCTCTCTCGTAAAGATGTGCCCTAAAGTCCACTGCACAGGGCAGTAAGGAGTCTGGATTTGCAAGACTATAGTATCATCAAAAATGTCATTCTGGTGTAATGACCTGCACGTACGGTATCATAGATGTCACGTCACCCTCAGATGGGGAGGAAACTGAGGTTGTAATACAGTCCAGCAATAAGGAGCTTGTCCCATAATCAAAACCAATCCCCCCCACCAGCTTGGTTCGTCCCCCCCCCTCCCCCTTTTCTGGATTCATGAACTGATGACCTATCGTTTAGAACCCGTCCCCGTTAAAGATTAGAAGGGGTTCAACACCCAGGACCCCTATGGATCAGATGATTAAAGCAGCAGTGCTGCTCTGTGAACCCTGCTACCTCTTCACAGGCCATGTGGTCCGTTCACACCTCAGTCCCTGTCAAGTGAATGGGGCAGTCCCTGCAATACCAAGCACCATGCTGCAAACTGTACAATACTGTGCTTGGTTTTGCATTAAGAGGCCGCTCTTCCACACACTATAGACTGTTTAAACATCTGATGAGTAGGGGTCCTAAGTGTCAGACCCCTACCAAACATAACATAATGACCTATACCAAGAAGTGGTGGTCAATTGATAAGCTGTAAATGAAGAGAAGGTCTCACATTTGGACTCCCACTTCACCCAAAGTGTACTGAACTGGATAAGAGACTGACTGGAGCCGCAGCGTACAGGGATGACCATGGCTCCACTTATAGGGGGATACTGGACCACCCTTCTCCTGATCAGTGGGGTTTCTCAATCACTATCTTGTGAACTGGTGAGAAGTTGTGATTTTGGAGCAATAATAAGTCTCTCAATACAACCACCAGCTTTCTAGGGCTTAAAGGAATTGTCCAGGGAGTTCTATTTTATTTACTTCATTTTATTTACTTTCAGCCATATAAAATGACTTCCCTATCAGGATATGTCACTAGATCAGTGGGCTCTAAGCAATACACCGCCACCACAATCAATAACAGCTATCCGTGGTATTACAGTTTCCCCATTCACTTCAATAAGGAAGCCATAATACCGTCATCACAATCCACAGTGGATGGGATAACCCATTGGACTGAATGAAGTAACTAAAATACCACTGACAACAGTTATCGCTCGTGGTGGCGTTTTGCAAGGGACCACAGGACGTCTGACCTCCAGTGATCTTATATCGATTGCCTATCCTCAATTTAATTGGCTACATGAGAATGAGCCCCATCTGCAGCAACGACCAGCTGAAATCAGTTGGTTTTGCCAAAGGGTTAACCCTGTAGCTGGGCCACTGGTTAAAAATTGAAATGGTTAAAAATTGTGCTAAACCTGCAGCAAAAAACTGACCCGCTGAGAGTACAAAACCTGCAGCGCGCGGCACTTTGTGCTGTGGGTTATTGTAGTAGTATGTAGAATGGATTTGGTAACTACTCCTGACTTTAGCTCATAAACTATAATGAGATCCGTGTGCTTGCAGTGAGATCTCCGCAGGGAACATGTGGACAGGAAAGTAATTCACAATCGACTTTCCTGTCCGCATGACTGGTGCAGAGATCTCGTGGCAAGCACACGGACCCCATTATGATCTATGGGGTCTGTGTGCTTTTACTGCACAGCGCTCGCAAATGCGTTCGGTAGTCCATTTGGGGGGTCCCCATACGGACTCCCTGAACGGATTACCAAACGCAGATGTAAACGAGGGGTTAGACTAAGGCCCCATAGGACATCCGGCAGCAAAAAAAAGCACTGCGGGAAAAACCATGGTGGCAGTGCATTGCGGTTCTTCCCACACCGCTTTAGACAGAAACTTAAGACAGAGACTTTCTATTATAATTATACTTATGGGGAAACCACTGTCGTTTCCGTAGATATAATTGATATGCTGTGATTTCCAAAACCGCACCAGTTTTGGAAATTGCAGCGTGTCCGCACCACGGTTTTTACCGCAAAGGATAGGTATAGTATTCGCTAGAATCCCATCCTCTTTGCCCTGACTGTAAAATGCCAATAATCACGGCATTTACGTCCCCTGGGTCCCCGGCCTTAAAGGGGTTTTCAATTAACAGCAGCAGTCTGGTCACTGGGGGGTCTCCTGCATGAATATAGCAGGAGCGCACCTGTGTGGTCAGTGCACCATTCACATCCATGGGGGAGGGCCCGGTCACAGGCCCATACAGTCTCCATTCATTTATTTCTGTGGTCGCCATATAATATGACATCACCAATGCAGTCTATCTCATGGAGGTCCCTGGGTTACAGGAAAGTCCGCAGTTACAAAAGTAGGACACCCCCTTTAAATTCTGTACACTGGAAACACATATACAGACACACTGTATATATTATATAGATTATGTCTCTGGTCACTTCTATGCCTGCCCATTATGCTGGATACACAGTATACAGTACACCATGGATACTACACACATGCACACAGACATGTCGTTCACACGTCCCCCATACACAGGCCGTCACTGCAGCGCCCCCATCCTCCACAGCACACATCTGCACAATATAATCCCTACCTGATACCGCAACAACTCTCCAACATCCATGTCTGCCGGACTCGCACACAGCAGTAAAACAAGCCTGTCTTGGTCGTAAAGAACAACGTAGAAGCCAGCTTTGCCACACCGCCGTAATACTAGAACCGTCCTAAAGGACGCAAAATGTCGTGAGACTTGCCTCCCTGCCGTAAAGCCACGCCGAACGTCACATAGACCCACGTGCGCATGCGTAGTATAGAGCGAAGCGTTTCACTGATATTGCAGACGTGCTGAGCCTTGTAGTTCCCCAGCTTCTCTTGCAGTTAGGCCCTTGTGTCTGCACGTTGACTATATCAGTATAGTAAAGTATATCCCCTATTACTGGACAGTGTGTGTTCATGAAATAGACCTGCTTTTAGTGCTGAATTAACACATGGCAGACTGGATGTTTCTGCAGCTGTCCCATTCATCTGAATAGGGGATGTAAAAGTATACATGTATCTTATTAAAGCAAAGCCATTCACATGGAGGGGACTGATGTTATACTGCAACAAATCTGCTGTGTGTGAATACCCACATAAGGACATAGATGCCAACCGTACTTTTGCGCAATATTTTTATCAGGACATTTTACTCATAATTAAATTATGTGATTTTTTTTTTTAAGCAATGGCTACAGAGTGCCTCCATGTAACCGTACTGTAGAGAGCCCCTATAAATAGTGTATTAGAGAAAGCACCCAAAAGAACTGGACCAGTGTGCCCATATGAACAGTGCCAGCCAGAGCACCCTATTATAGACAGGGGCAGCAGAGAGCACCCTCATATACAGTACCAGAGTGCCCACGTGCCAGTACCAGTAAGAGCACCCCATTATAGACAGGGGCAGAAGAATGCACCCTCATATACAGTACAAGAGTGCCCACGTACCAGTGCCAGTCAGAGCACCTCATTATAGACAGGGGCAGCAGAGAGCACCCTCATATACAGTACCAGAGTGCCCACGTGCCAGTCAGAGCACCCCATTATAGACAGGGGCAGCAGAATGCACCCTCATATACAGTACAAGAGTGCCCACGTACCAGTGCCAGTCAGAGCACCTCATTATAGACCGGGGCAGCAGAGAGCACCCTCATATACAGTACCAGAGTGCCCACATGAGCCAAAGAGGGCGCCCCTATAATCAGTATTATAGATTATTCCCATAAATAATGGCAGCCAAAGAGTGCTCCAAGAAGATATGTAACTTCCTACAGGGTCACCTCTGGGACCCTCATCTGTCTCAAGTACTGGGGTCCCCCATTTTGTGTCAGGGTGAGTGGATACATCTCAGAAGTGAATGTAGAAAGCTGAGCATCCATTGCCAACTGTACACTCACTGTAGCAGCAAGTCGGGTCACCCCTGTTCTTCTGATAAGGATAGTCTATTAAAGGGAATCTATCAGCACCAAAATCATTATTAAACAAGCCCCATTCCCATAATGGCTGCTACAATTTTTTTTTTTTTCTACAAAAAGTTGCTTTGTATTCCTATGCAAATAAGCTAACAGTGCATCAGTGGAGAGTTCTGGTGCATCGTGGCAAAATCTTTCTCTTGCCCAGGAGAAGGCTCCAGTTTCGTCATTGTTCTTGGGAGAGGTATCGACCAAGAGGAAGATCTTGCTTTGATGGTGTACCACACCAGAACACACCTCGCATACACTTTTAGTTTATTTTCTTGCAAATAAAAAGCAGTTCTGAAATGTTTATAGGCTTCATTAGAATGAACAGCGTTCAAAACACAACAACATGAATTCAAACGTCAGAACCAAAATAAGTTCAGGCCCCAAAATTAAATGCAACCCCAATCAGCAAAATTAAAGAGGACACTTCATGACCTCAGGCACATGTGGTTTTATATACCGCTAGAAAGCCGACAGTGTGCTGAATTCAGTGCACTGTCTGCTTTCCCGTTATGAGCCCCGGGGCTGAAGATATCGGTGCCATTATAATGGCACCAATCTCTACCCACTGTGAGTAGAGCGTTCTAGTTGGGCAGTAAGGAATGCCCCCTCTGAAAGTACAGGGCTATGGATGAGTACAATCGGGGGGGGGGGGGGGGGGGGCGTACCTCACAGCCCACCTAGACTGTCAGGAACGCCCCTCTGACAGTGGCCAGAGATCGGTAACAGTGCTGATATCTCTAGCACCAGGGCACATCACAGGAAAGCCGACAGTACGCTGAATTCGGCACACTGTCTGCTTCCTAGCAGTATATAAAACTATATGTGCCTGAGGACATGAAAGAGCAAATAAAGGAAAGGTGTACCGAGCAAACCACTTTTTGTTCGCCTTTGGTAATTGATCAAAGGTGATGGTCAGTCCAAAATAACTGGATCAGTCAAGCGGAGATGTTCAGCTGCAGTAGAAACATCCAACACCCAATGGGGTGGCAACAAAATGGAGAAAGGCCAGAGGATGAAAGGATCACTGCGCTACTCCGTAGTTTCTTCAAACAAACAGGCACTTTATTAGGATTTCAAACACGACGCTTAGGGCAGCGTTTCGGGGGAACACCCCTTTATCATATTAAATCAAACAGGCTTTGTTGGCACATCCAAATGGATATTTGACATTGCCAAAGCTAGTAAAGTGGGGGGGGGGGGGGTTTGGGGTCGAGGGGGAGAGTAAGGGGGTGGGGGGGTGGCTGATTTGGGGTATAACAGTCCATGGAGTCTCATCTTCCTCTTAGTTGGTGACCGCTATATGGGGAGGTGGGGTGGGGCAGTATAACAGTCCATGGAGTCTCATCTTCCTCTTAGTTGGTGGCCGCTATATGGGGAGGTGGGGTGGGTGGTTTGGGGTATAACAGTCCGTGGAGTCTCATCTTCCTCTTGTTTGGTGACAGCTGGACACGTATTGGGCAGTAATCTCCACAGTGGCCTCTTCTTCTCCCAGTAGGATGTAGAGTTTCCTCTTCTCGTCTGCAGATGTGAAGTCTGGGATATGGGCAGAGAGTCTTTGGTAGTAGACGACCCTCACAGCTGAGTATTTGGTGCAGTGTAGCAGGAAGTGGGTCTCGTCTTCTAGGGCCCCCTGGTCACAGTGCTGGCACATGAAGTTATCAAGTGTATAACAGATACACACTAGTACCCTATTGACACAAGGCAGAAAAAACAACAATTACAATCGGATTTCCAAACCAACTCTTGATACACCAAATGGAAAAGGGAACAACACAGGGGAACATTTGCATACATTCGACAAGGGTATTGTAACATGCCTAAAATGATACAGGCTGAATTGTGTAAATATGAAAGTAACTCAATAGATACTATCAGAACATATTGGATCACCAAGGTGATTCTCTTATATTAATTTTGTTTTTGGTTGGTGGACACGGAAGTAGCTTAAGGCTAAAGGACTAATAATACAGAAGAACTTCAGGGATATATCAGGCTGAAGGACTCCTATACCTATAAAGATATTCGAACCGCTCCAGAGTTATTGGTATGTTCCGGATAGGTACTACATGGTTTCTATTCACAACAAGACTTTGTTTTCAAGGGTATAGTTTGAGTATGTGTCCATGTGAGGACATGAAAGGTCCTCTTTAAGCTACATCCACAAATGTGCATGTGTCTGGTCTGGCGTAAAATGGCACGAGCGACACGTGGATGATATCTGTGTGCTGTTGGCGTATCCAGACTAGAGCTGGACCTGCCAGAGCTCCTGTTTTTGCCTGTGGGCACTGTCTCTGATATTAAGATTTACAGGTTCTGATGTATGCCGCAGACAGGTGAAATCAATGCTCTGGCACACACAGCAATGTCCCGGGTGTACGGTACAGCTCATTCGCATACAGATTAAAAGGTTATATTCTCTGCAGTACGACTGGAAACAAAAAATGTCACTAATCAGATGTAAATAGATTAGTGGTGAGGCGGACATGTTGCGAACATTTACATAAGGCACAAACTTTTGCCTTTGTGTTTTAGCTGAGATTCTCTGCATCTGGTCTTACCCTAGAAGAAATTTAATGGTAGTAGACCAAACCTCTATTTGAAACCACAGATGTCAGACCCTCACAGTTATCTCAGACTCCTAAGGGTCAGTTCACACTCAGTTTTTTGCAGGCGGATTTTGACGAGGAATCCAAAAAAACGTCCCCCATCCATTTAAATGGGAATCACTATGGGTCAAGACTTCCTCCTGATTAGGCCCATTCATATGGACCTAATCAGGAGTGGGTTGTCGTGATAGAATGTAGATGCATTGCATCAGAATCCGGTCATGGCTAGCCACGCGAAAAAGCCGGCGGCAGAAAGCGAAGAGGAATTTCCTCTTCACTTTCCACCATGTGAACTGACCCTAAGGGTGTACAGTCATGGCCAAAAGTTTTGAGAATGATACAAATATTAATTTTTACAAAGTCTACTGCTTCAGTTTTTCTAATGGCAATTTGCATATACTCCAGAATGTTATATAGAGTGATCAGCTTAACAGCAATTACTGGCAAAGTTAATATTTGCCTAGAAAATGAACTTTATCCCCCAAAACACATTTCAACATCATTGCAGCCCTGCCTTAAAAGGACCAGCTAACATCGTTTCAGTGATTGCTCCATTAACACAGGTGTGGGTGTTGATGAGGACAGGGCTGGAGATCAATCTGTCATGATTAAGTAAGAATGACACCACTGGACACTTTAAAAGGAGGCTGGTGCTTGGCATCATTGTTTCACTTCTGTTAACCATGGTTATCTCTAAAGAAACACGTGCAGTCATCATTGCACTGCACAAAAATGGCCTAACAGGGAAGAGTATCGCAGCTAGAAAGATTGCACCTCAGTCAACAATCTATTGCATCATCAAGAACTTCAAGGAGAGAGGTTCCATTGTTGGCAAAAAGGCTCCAGGGCGCCCAAGAAAGATCAGCAAGCGCCAGGACCGTCTCTTAAAAGTGTTTAGCTGCGGGATCGGGCTACAGGCAGTGCAGAGCTTGCTCAGGAATGGCAGCAGGCAGGTGTGAGTGCATCTGCACGCACTGTGAGGCGGAGACTCTTGGAGCAAGGCCTGGTCTCAAGGAGGGCAGCAAAGAAGCCACTTCTCTCCAGAAAAAACATCAGGGACAGACTGATATTCTGCAAAAAGTACAGGGAGAGGACTGCTGAGGACTGGGGTAAAGTCATTTTCTCTGATGAATCCCCTTTTCGATTGTTTGGGACATCTGGAAAACAGCTGGTATTAAGCCACACATATAGTTAGTTTTGCTCTATTTAGTTAGTGCTCGGACGAGCAGGTTTTTGTTTGACGTTTTTGTATCTGACGTAAGGTTTATTTATTTTTCCTATTTTTCCAAATAAACTTGTTTGCACCAGATATTGTGTCCCTGGCTCTGACTAGTTGGGTCTGCACTGCTGCTGCTGCTACCAAGCTACCTTCCCCACAGTAAACAATAACAGTCCTGGCCTTGGATGACTACGCAGCCTAATTCCTCAGATGTGGCCCTTATTTATCTTGTCATTCCTCATTTTTGACCCCTAAGATTTTTCTTTCTTTTTTATAGACATTTTGGGAATTTGGTTTTCGCTGTTGTGAATGCATTGGGTCCAGAAAGCTCATTAATTTCCATGGGAGTATAGCCCAAGTACAGGGTTCGTCTGTCTGTGAATAAAGCGTTGCGCCCACCACTTTTGTGGATACAGATAGCTTACCCTTTCTTATTGGCAGTACAGATGTAGTCATCTTCCAAGACCTAATCTGAAACATACAGATAGATAACCTATAGATAAATAGTATTTTGAAGTCTTTGATGGTGACTAGACGAAGTACCAGTATAGGAGCCATACCAGCGATTATGGTGCCCACCACCTAAGTGCACCTGTTGGACCTATTGATGGAGACTGATCACACCAAATAACCTCAAGGCAAGGCAGACGCTATAAATTAGGAATATAGTGCCCTTTGATATCGGACTATCCTCTTGCTGACATTAGTAGTCTGTTGGTCGCTGACTTCAGGCTCGCGTGCTTTCTATGCCCAGGCTGCATTGTACTCTTAGTCCACCCCTGAGCGCAGTACATTAATGTAGTCATAAACTGCAGCATTAACACTAGGTTTTGCATATTATATTGCTTGGTTTATGCTCCCTGAAACTGTTATTATGACCGCGCTCCGATAATTGCTGCAATGTACTTCTCACCGTATGGAAGAATGACTCTCTGTGATGATGTTATTTTACTGTAACACTATGCGGTCATAGACTCCAGTACGAATACTTATTATTTAGCGACACTCAGCAAAGCACTTTATAAGAGGATCATTATGTCTCTCTATCGTTCCCACGCTTTCCTCTTGGTTACTGCCACTATCTGTACGCGCCTCCTATTCAGGTTAATGGGAACCATATGTACTGGATACAGATAAGCTCCCTAGTCATGGCAACATTCAGGTGAATGCAAATATCTAGAGCGAAACAGTGTACTAAAGAAACAAGGCATTGCAGCTATAGGGTGACATCACATTTATGGCCTTTGTATATGGTAAATGGATGACCGTGATGGATGTCACAAAGTGATTTCCATAAAAAAAAAAAAGCCTATACCACATCCTATACTTTTTCTTTTACTGGAAATTATGATGTAGAATAGCAATTTGCAATTCCATCTCTCTATTTAGCAGTGTACTGGCATATACCGGCCAAGCGTATAACCCTATGCACTTGTGTAGTATGTAGGTTGGGAGATGCTGAATGGAATAAATATATTGTGCAGATGAGAAAAAATGTTGCAAATAAATATACAGACGGTTTCTTTGAAAAAAATTAATTGTAACATTACAGTCACATCTGCATGGAAGTCTCTTTGTTGGAGTGTCCACCGAAAATCGGAGGTGGGAGATGTCCTGAACAGAGGACTTTCACCTCCACCAGTTTCTGTTTTAAAATCGATGGACTCCCGACGGACCCCAATATAGTCAAAGGGGTTTGATGGGCTTCACATGTAACCGCTGTTTTAGAACCAGTGCACATGAGAACCCGGTGTGTGTTCTTTAGTGTGTTCATGGTGGCTGTCCAGCTTAGGGTAAGTTCACACGGAGTAAAATGGAGTGTATTTTGGAGTGTAATTTTACACATGTAAAATTACACTCCAAAATACACTCCATTTTACTCCGTGTGAACTTACCCTTAGACAATCTCTTGTAGATGGGGTAAAAAGGACCGACAACTCAGATTTGGTGAACAATCTGTTTTTTAGGAACTGCTCTCCCCTTATTTGGTAGAATAGTAATGGCTTTATTGATAACAAACTCACATAACGTGTTTCGGGCGCCAGACTGCGCCCTTCCTCAGGTGCAATAGTTTCTGAAAATCTATATTCAAGTGGTGGCAAGGGAGTCCTATTCTTTCTTGAAACATTTTCGGAGGGTGTAGTTCAGTGGTGTAACTAGGAATGGCGGGGCCCCGTGGCGAACTTTTGACATGCCCCCCCCCCCCCCCCGAGTGACGCTGAAGACCTCGACCAACTGACCCCTAACGCCGCCGCCCCCCCTTTCTCCTGCGCGCTTCCCATTGAAATCAATGGTCTCTGTTTTGAAGCGCCACGCTCGGACACGTGTATACGTATGTAAATGAGCGGTGCACTTACGCCGTGTGAAGGGGCCCTTAGACTGAGGCCACACATTGCAGAAATGTAGTGAAAGTAAAGTAAACAAGATTTAATTTAAGCCGGGGCCCAACGGGATGCAAACGTTGCGATTTGGCTGCGGCGGAAACGCTGTGGGAAACATCACAGTGTTTTACAGTAAGTGCAAAGTGGATGGGATTCTAGCAAATCCTCTGCCCACTGTACGGTAAAAACCGCGGTGCGGATATGCCGTGATTTCCAAAACCGGCACAGTCTTGGAAATCAGAACATCTCAATTATACCTATGGAAACGCCGGTGGATTCCCCATAGATATAATTCTAACACAAAGTCCACAGAGTTTTCCTCTCTGTTTAAAGCGCTGCGGGAAGAACTGCGAAGCGTTGCTGCCACGCTTTTTCCTGCAGCGCTTTTTTGCTGCGGGACATCCTGTTGCGCCTTAGCCTTAATCTCCTCCACACATTTAGTAAGAAACCTTCCTTTTCCTCATACACTTATATGGGGAGGAGATAAGAGTAAAAAACGCAGGCAAATGCAGTGAAGGATGCAAGCATTTTAGTACGTGTGCTTCATACCAAAAAACATATCTTGTACATCTTGCACTAAATCCTCTGGTAATGACTCCGGTTAGCTCAGTACCGTCGGGCTATTTTGAGAAGGAACTCATAGTGATGTAATGGCGAGAGTCTTCAGAGCGCTGGGGACTTCTAGCAGCCGCACCGAGTACAGTCTTAGTACTGCCGGGAAACCGCTATGGGCATAAATCTCTGATCTAACACAATAAACCTTAGCTTGGGATAAAATATCCAATATATTCCTTTTACAGATATTTTTTGTATTAAACTTGTCAGAGCTTTGGGGTAGTTGATATAAATATACATGTGATAAAACTAAAACCCTATTCACACGTGATACAGTAGCGTAAGTGATTCTACTATATTACATTGATAAGTGATGCCTTCTCTCCGTGAGTTATTCCTTCTTTCTCCTTCAACCAGAACAGGTAATGAGCAGTGGCGAACAGGACCGAATATGCGGCGTCAGTAAACGTGACATTGCCTCTCTAATGTCCTAAAGAAAAGCATAGATCAGCATTTTTATCTGATCGTCTTTTTGATATCATGTTGAATTTGCCACCCATGGTGCCAAGGAGTTATGCATGGCATCCTTCTATTTGACCAAAACTGCTCAAAGGCATATGGCATCAGAGGAATACAAGATGTCTGCAGTTGTATGGAATAGTATGGAGACAGTTGTAAATGCAAATTGCTAAAAAGCGGCAAAGAACCCAAATATACAGTATAGTGCTAGTGTGCTTTACTTATATAATGCCATACAATGTCCAAATGAGTGCCATGTAATGGCTCATATATATAGCATATTGCACGTGCTACTATGAGCAGACTGCGTAGCCTAAATGTGTTCCATAATGCATTCAGGGTGGCATAACATTCCTCAGACAACCTCATTGATACCATGCCAAGGTGCGTAAGTTCATGGATTTCTGCATGTGTCACTCATACTTAATAAACTGAGCCAGTTTGAATATTTTGTTTCCATTTATTATCATCTGCATATCATTAACATGTTGTGAGGAAGGTAGCTCGGTAGAAGCAGTGGTGCGGACCCAATCAATCAGAGCCAGGGACACAAAATCTGTAGCAAAATCTGTTTATTTAGTTAAAAACAGCAAAATAAATAAACCTTCACGTCAGGTACAAAATGAGCAAAATAAAATACAGCCTTAACTTCAGGCAAAAGAATGTCAAACAAACCCTGCTTGTCCGAGCTCTAACTAAACAATAAAGTAGTAGCTGTTTATTTGACGACTTACTACCAACCATATGAGTAAACAAAAACAGCACAATATAGTCTCACCAGACTCTCAGTGTCAGGACAGACCCAGGGGCCTCCTCTCACGCTCTGGATCTGCCCTGAGGTGCAGGCTCTGTAGCCTTTTATAGTAACGACCCTGGGACCCACAATAGGGGCTGAGGCCTATTTAAGACCCACCCTGGACCACATATAAGTCAGACATCTGGGGCTGATATATCGGGACTACATCACTCTGCCTATCACCTTCTCACAATGCCTATTAACCCTGTAATAATAATAATAATAATACATTTTATTTATATAGCGCCAACATATTCCGCAGCGCTGTACAATTTATAGGGTTCAGATACAGACATACATAACAAAGAACGTCATTTCACACAATGGGACTGAGGGCCCTGCTCAAAAGAGCTTACAATCTATGAGGTAGAGAGGGTGACACAAGAGGTAGCAGGGGCGGCATTGCTTATACAGTGTTCAGACAATTTTGTGCATTAGGAATTGTGATAGGCTTGTCTGAAAAGATGCGTCTTTAGTTTGCGTTTGAAACTGTAGAAGTTGGGAGTTAATCTGATTGTCCGGGGTAGAGCATTCCAGAGAAGTGGTGCAGCTCGGGAGAAGTCTTGTATACGAGCATGGGAGGTTCTGATAATAGAGGATGTAAGTGTTAGGTCATTGAGTGAGCGGAGAGCACGGGTTGGGCGGTAGACAGAGATGAGGGAAGAAATGTAGGGAGGTGCGGCATTATGGAGAGCCTTGTGGATGAGAGTAATAACTTTATATTTTATTCTATAATGAATAGGCAGCCAATGTAGCGACTGGCACAGACCGGAGGCATCGCTGTAGCGTCTAGCCTGATAGATGAGCCTGGCCGCTGCATTCAGAATAGATTGTAGAGGAGAGAGTTTAGTGAGGGGAAACCCTGTGATTTCCAGAACTTAATTGTTGAGGCGCGTATGTGCACTTTACCTTTTTTTCTCCATCTAGCCCAGACCCTCATGATTGCTTCTTATAGTGACAACCATAGAGTTCCTTCTTGTACTGTGGTAGCCAAAAAATAACAGAGAACCTCCCCAGATCGAGTGTACGCCACCCAGGTAGATTGCTCTGTTATACAATTCCAGGCTCATAGTGCTTCATTGTGCACCTACCTGAACCTACCTGACAGTACCTCCAAATACAGTGCCAACCAGAGAGTGTCCCATATACAAAATTCTAGAGTGCCATTCAGAGTGTGCCTCCATATACAACGTGTCTTCCATTATACTTCTTAGTTTGCAAGATTGTGCAATCACATCATGTTCCCTGGGCTCCACTTCCTCGTCCCCTCTCCTGTCATCTCTATGTCAGCCAGTGGAGTGCCCTCAATTTGCTATTCCTCTATTTACTTTTTATTGATTTCTGCCTGTTTGTCAATTGTCAGTGGTCGTTGCATGTCCTTCTATACTGATGTAATTGAGGAGAAAGGTCCTGGCAGGGCACTAGATTCCTAATACAACGTCTGCAGAAATAAGTTTGGAATACAATCACTGACAAACATGACATTTTTATTATATACCCTGTAACACACACCCTGTCATTGTGTTGCTACAGTCACTGTATGTCCCTTTATAGGATTTTATACTAACATGTAGGAGAATATGTTTTATCTTGCGCATGTTAACGGAAGATATTGCGGTAGATTGGATTTTAGAATGAGTTGTATGCCATGTCGTATCTACTGGGTTTGCTTAGGATGTTATTATTGTGTTCTGAGAACTCTTCTCTGTTTGTGAACGATCATTTTTCTCATATGTTGCTCTTTTTTACTTTGTGGTTTTGTAATTGCGTCCTGGTAAAACTCATCATCACGCTTCCCAGCAAGCTTTTATGTGTGATACTCCCACAGGCCACCAGCAGCTTCCAGGAAATCTGACTAAATCTAGAACAAACAAATCTCGAAAGTTGTCGCCATGCCGAACATTGGAGAGAGCAGCCCGACTTTTAGTACATTTCAATCAATATCAGATGCAAATCGTATCAAGTGCAAATTTTAGGGCTATTTATTTATTAATATTATTTCTCTTACTTATGTAGCGTCGACATATTCCGCAGCGCTTTACAGACATTGTCACTCTGGATTCACAACTGCGTTGGAGTCTCTGAACAGGGAAAAGTCCTGCAAGGAGGACTGTAACGGGGTCCACCGGGTTTCCGCCAATCTTATACTGAAAACGCCATACATTACCACTGAGATCAATCAGCAGCTGAAAGGACGCCACAACCAGCGAGGAGTTCCACTGCAAGAAGACAGCCGAGCAGCAGGATTGGACCGTGCTGGGAGGGCATTGGAACACGGGACAGGTGAGTATGTTTTTTTTTTAATGTTTGTAACCTCCCCTGCATGTAGGACTTTGCGTCCATGCAAAATAATCGGTTTCCAGGTGGAGAGGCGGCAAACGGGCACTGGTGGTCACCTTTAAAAACCCATTCAAATTAATGGGTTTTAAAGGTAACCTCTGGGAAGCCATCCCTTGTCGAGTTTCCCCGGGGTTTACAACGGAAAGAAACAATGTATATTCAGCTCACCCCGTACTCATGAACACCTGATCCTGGGCCGCACGGATGTGGATGGACCTTGTTCCACTTGTGAAGTCAGCAAAAAGTAAAGGATATCCAGTGTCTCCAGAAGGTAAAAATTTACTTTTATTTCCGCATTAAAAAAATATAAGCATCACAGGTAAGTACACTCAGCCTACCGAGATAGTATAGCTACGCGTTTCAGAACCTTGCTGGTTCCTTCATCATGGCTTCAATGAAGGAACCAGCAAGGTTCTGAAACGCGTAGCTATACTATCTCTGTACGCTGAATGTACTTACCTGTGATGCTTATATTTTTTTAATGCGGAAATAAAAGTTAATTTTTATCTTCTGGAGACGCTGGATATCCTTTACTTTTTGCTGACTTTACAACGGAAACTCCAGGGTACACAGCGGCGGTATTGTGAACCCAGCGTAATACATACCTCCCAACCGTCCCGATTTCCACCGGACACTCATGATTTCGGTGTCCTGTCCCACGGTCCCGGTCAGCATGTCCCAATTTCAACTCATCGGCGTCCTACGGACATGAAATTGTGGGGGATATGAAACTGGGGACAGAGATGGAGGGGGGGACATGAAACTGGGGACAGAGATGGAGGGGGGACATGAAACTGGGGACAGAGATAGAGCGGGTGACATGAAACTAGGGGCAGATGAAGGGTGTATATGAAACTGGGGTAGAGATGGAGGGGGGACATATAATTTACCTGTGACTGTAGGAGGATTATACTGTGTGGGAGCACATGAAAAATGAATGAGAATGGGCGGAGTCAACATAAAAGTGGGCCTTCAAAAGTTGGGAGTTATGCTAATAGGAGCGGTGCTGCAGTTCACTGGAACCACCACTATGCAAGGTTGCTCCACCAGAGGCTTCCAGGGCCCAAAGGCTGCTACAACAAATGATCTGTGTGGGGTTTGACCCTGATCTGTTTATCAGACCCTGACAAATACCATACCAATCACCTATCCTGTCCTAATATGACATTTGAGAAGGGAATATCTAAACCCATTTCAATATTGCACAATCCATGGCTATATATGATGCTTCAAGGGAATGTTCTTTATATGGCGCAGTAGGGAACAGTTCTAAAACTGTCTAAAGGGGAAATCTGTCTTTGTTGCGTATAGCGACCAGCGCTGTAGAGTTGGTACCACTAAATCTGACTCCTTTATTTTTCCACAGCCTGACTCTTGCTCTAACTCCGAGACCCCAGCATCATAGATCACTAATGATACAAAGACTCTGCCGGAGTTGGGGTCCAGAAATTAAGCCTAAATCCCCCTGTGTACACAGGGCTTTAGGATCATTTGAGTTCAGGACAGTAGGCCAGTGGTCCATGTGGAGCTCACAGCGCCATATATAGACTATGATACATTGACTGCGGGTTCAGCCATGCAACAGGCGGCCTGGGTAATGGGAGCTGAGCTGCAAGATGAGAATCTTAATGTCATCTTGGATACTACGTGATTTCATCAATGAGTAATTGTATTACATTTCCCCCACGGGGCGTATTTCACAATTAGACTTCTGCTATGAAGTCAGTTGTTAAAATGCAAGACGTGTCTCAGATCTGGAGTTATGTTTGATGTATGGAGGACCATGTTGTAAGAGCTGTCTACGATCCACCACGATTATGAAGCAGTCCTCGGTTATATGTATAGTGGCGGCCCCATGAGATGATGTGTCTGTCTATCCTTTATCCAGTAGAGCCGCGACTAGGGAATTTAACAGCTGGCCATAATGCTTTTAGCAGTCTGTAGAAAGAAACAGCCGGACTAATAGCTGCATTTCTTAACAGCGTGGTATGATAACCCTCATTTCTTTCCAGATAGGAGATCCCTGAAATATACCAAAGAACGAGCCATATTAAAGTAACAGGTTTACTTACAAGATCATTGGCAAAGTCTCTTCTTCTTCTAGTTATTCAGTAGCTGCGCCTCGGAAAAATAATCAGTCTAATGAATTCCCCCTAAGTTAGTAAGCTATTACATTGAATGGCCACTTTATTAGAGACCCCTCACCCTTTAATAATGCATGGAAATTAGACACGTGACCCTGAATGCAACATAAAATCAGGCAAGTGTTTGACGGATTAATTGTAGTGTCAATCCGTATTATAATTGACGATCTGAGGTCTTCAGACAAGGCCCGATCATTGGTGATTGACTAGCCTTGGGTCGGCGTTCCAAAAACTGGCAGCCTTGTAGGGTTTTCTTAATAGTATACCAAGATTGATGGGATCAACCAAAAACACCCAGTGAAAGGGGATCATGTGGACATAAGCCATTGGTCAATGGAAGGGGTCAGGAATTGTTCTGATGGCGCACAATTCAAAAAATTGCCAAATAAAACTTTGATAATTTAACTAAAATGTCTGGACTCAATGTTCCTTTAGAAAAGATGGGCTGCAACAGATTACAAAAAGTGGGACACAGAAAAGCAAGACAACAGTGGGCAAAAAATTGCAAAAATTGGAGTGAAAAAACAGCTAAGAAGAATCTAGATTTCTTTTGTGTCATGCCAACGGAGGGGTCAGAATGTGACTTAAGCAGCACAAGTCTATGAAAAACCCATTATGCCGACCTTCCCTCACCTCTATTGGGCCTCCTTGCTGCTTCTGGCGCTCTCTCTCAGTCTCATCAGCGACGTCATGTGCCCAGAGTCACCGCTGAGGCCTGTGATAATGTCATGACGTTCGGCATTCCAGTGTAAAAGCTGTAGCCCGATCTCAGGCCTCAGAGGTGACCCCGGACACATGACATCACCAGCAGAGATGAGCGAACACTGTTCGGATCAGCCATTCTGAACAGCACGCTCCCATAGAAATGAATGGAAGCACCTGGCACGGCGACCGGCCGCCGGCAAAGTGTACGTGCCAGGTGCTTCCATTCATTTCTATGGGAGCGTGCTGTTCGGAACGGCTGATCCGAACAGTGTTTGCTCATCTCTAATCACCAGGAGACCCAAAAGAGGTGAGGGAAGGTGAGTATAAATTATTTTTATGTTTTATTTTCACCTCCCCTGGGCCTCCACCTATTATACTCTGGGGTATGAAGAGACACCAGAGTATAATAATTTACCGCACTGTACGTTGCGGCGGCCATTCATCCTAGACAAATCCTCAATTGTTCAGTTTGTATAAAAAGTGAACAATTTGGTATATTTGGTTTGAACTTGGATCATGACAAAGCGGTTCGCCTATCGCTATTCACAGTGGATTTACCCCGCCAGCCAAGAGGAATGTATCTCTATAGTATCAGTAAGCTGCTTACTTAATGGACACGAAATATCAATAAAGTTATGGAATATTTTAATTACCGCCAAACTGGGTAACTTGGGGGTCATTTATCAAGGTTTTTGCAACTTTTTTGGCTTAGTTTGACAAAAAAAATTTCTGCTTCGCCAAGATTTATTAAAGAGGTTTTCCAGGACTGTTTAATGGTGACCTATACTTAGGTTTGACACCTGGACCCCTATGGATCGGTTCCTCGAAGTGGCTCAGTGAGCATCACTTCCTCTTCACAGGCCATGTGGCGTCACTTTCAGTACCATGGACAGCTGCTGCACAAATGTATGGTGCTTTGTTTGGCAAATACTAAAGAGGCTGTAGAGCTTACCCGAGGCTCTTCAGCTGATCAGCCAGGGGTCCGGATATTGGACCCTTGCTGATTTTTAATTGATAACTATAGATAGGTGCCTATGTAAAAAAAATAAAAGCACAAATGCACTCCAGTACATGGGTAGCGTAAAAAAAGTCCAGAATATCAGACAGCGTTGGGATCACAATTTCCACAAGGTGAATTTTGCGTCATTGTGCCTTTCCATTAGGTGCTTTTAATGACGAGGCATAAAACGTTGAACGTCAAAAAAAAGGTATAAAAAATTGCGCAAATCATAAACGACCCCATGGACTACTACAGTTAATGCCGCCTCTTTTGGTGCAGCGTGAACAGCTACAGTCAAAGAAAAATGCAGTAGAATATATTATAAAGCTTACTGAATAGGTTAATCTTCCTACCCATTTCACGGGCGCTGGGTACACAGACCCCCCACTGAGGGCGCTTTATATATTACACTTTGGACTTAATGGACTGAACATTTACAGAGATGTCAGGACTTCTAATTACAGCTGTTAGAGCACATTAGAGTGGGAGGGGAGAAGAGGAAATGAAGAAGGAAGGAGCGCGGGGAGCGCGAGAATAATAGTGCCGAATACAGACGCAGAGAGAGCGAAAGGCCAGGGCGGGGGCAAGAACTGGATGAAAAGAGGAAAATGGGACATTAAGGGATGGGGGGGACTTTGAGGCAGAAAATGAACAGGAGCAATTAAAACTCTAGGAACGATGGGGGGTATGAGCCTGGAGACGGCTGCTGGAAGGGGCTGGGGGGACGATAGAAGAAAAAAGTAGGAAAAAAAAAGAGCATCTATAAAATTTATTTCACCTAAAGAAAAAAAAAGGCAACTTTATCACACATCAGAGATGTGCAGAAGTCTATAGACACCTAGTGTGCCGCCATATGGTGCTCCATAAAGTGCTACATTACGTGAGTGCTGTGTTATAGCTCTTTAAGGCTAAGGCTACACGACTCACATCACGCAACTAAGATCACCACATGGCCCTGCGACTCCTTCACTCATGTTAGCACCCGTGGGCACATATGGCATCTTTGGCGTCACAATGTTACTCCATTCGCTATCATGGGCAACATGTTGTTCTTTGGTCACGGATGGGTCACCGCATAGCCTCAAACTCGGACGTTGTACTGATATGTAATAATACTGCATGTAGGAGAGCTAAATCTCTGGATAGCTTATTAGTCTGCAGCTACACAGAGACGTGTGATAGAACATTGTAATGTCACGCTACTACATTACAACCTGCGGTACGGTAACTGTGACCTGACAGGCGATACAAATCCAACCCTGCTGGATATCTGTAACCAAATGTAAAATAATGAGCAGCCGCATTCCCAATGGATCTATGGGCTATAAGGCTGGGTTCACATCTGTGCCAATTTCAGTTATAAAGACAAACATGCGGCAGACCCCCGATGGGCCCCGTCATAGTCCATAGGTTCCTTTGGGCTCCATTGATGTCTACTATTTTAAACATCTCTTTGTCCATTCCTCTGGTCGTCCAACGGCCCAAAAGAATGGACACCCGCTGCAGATGTGAACTAAGCATAACACAAAAAAGCAAAAGGTTATGCACTACCGGCTCTCAAAAATGTCTTGACCCATCTCTTCCTTGTTTCCTATATTTTTTTAGGATGAGATGGGTAGGGATTTTTCACTTATAAGTTTCATGACTGTTTTTATTTAATGTATGTTTTTTGTACATTCTAATTTTTTTTATTATTGATGCCACAGTATGTTCACATCTGCCTCTAGGTGTCCATTGCTCTAGTCTGTTGGAGGATCAGAACAACGGAAACACAACCCACTAAAACAGCAGTCTATAATGGGAAATGTCTGGACGAAAAGTCAAATTTGCAGTACCTTTTTGTCCAGTGTTTTTCAGCTGTCACTGTGACCTCCGACGGACCACTGTGCAGATATTGAATTCAGACTTACGCTAGGTTCACACCTGTATTGGGGTTTTTGTTCTTCGGGTCTGCTTGGGGACCCAAAAAAATGGAAACCCAATCCGCTTAAAAGACAGTTACCCACAGACCCGTAGATTGTAATGGGGTCCGCTGGGTTTCCACCCAAAAAATGCGAAGAGAAAATTTCTGCTTGCAGGACTTTCCTCTCCGCGTTTTTCACACGGAATGGGGGATGGAGTCCTCGAACGGTCACCAAACTCAAGTGTGACTGTAGCCTTAGGCCTCATCTGCGTCGGTAATCCATTTGGGGGAGTCCACATGGGACCCCCCCCCTCCGAATGGACTACTGAACTCATTGGCAAGCGGTGTACAGTGAAATCACATGGACCCCATAGACTATAATGGGGTCCATGTGCTTTCCACAGGGTGTCCGCATGGAACATGTGGAAAGAAAAGTAGTTCACGATCTACTTTCCTGTCTGCATGATTTGTGCAGAGACTGTGCGGATAGCACACGGACTCCATTATAGTCTATGGGGTCCGTGTGCTTTCTGCACACTGCACACCGCTTTGCCAATGAGTTTGGTAGTCCGTTCGAGGGGTCCCCATGCAGACTCCCACGAATGGATAACCAACGCAGATGTGAACCAGGCCTTAGTTGTTCATTTTTGCCTGCCAGGTATGCATATGGTATGATATCTTTGTAAATCTGACATTAGAGGATTGTTATGTGAACCTACCAATTTAGAGGGCCTGGCCAACCATCTAATATGTATGGGGGTCCGTAGTCTGGTGACACCAGATATCAACTGCCCAATCCTTTTCTTATCGGGGAGATACTCTTCTGCCAGCCAGTTAGGTTAAGATTTCTGCCTCAAATTCCTCTTCCATTTCCACCCCGCCAGATTTCCGCCATGGCTCTCCCTTGCTGATCAGGGTCAGATGAATGAATCAGAACTTTGTGGTTGAATCAGCCACAGAATCTGCACCAAGTTCGAGCAGAACACTTATGTTTTTTAGGCTAAGGCCCCTGTTGCAGAAACGCAGCTTTTTTTTGTTGTAGATTTTGTTGCGGTTTTTTGAGACAAAGCCAAGAATGGCTACAAATGGAACGAAAAATATATAGAAAGCTCTTATAGAAACCCAACAAAATCTGCAACAAAAAAGCTGTGTTTCCGCGACGTGGGCCCTTAGCCTTAGGGCCCGCTCACACGGGCACAGAGGGGGTGGATTAGTGGATTATGGTGCATAATCCACGTCATAATCCGCCCCCTCACAATGGTGGTCTATGGAGACCGCTAGCGTTCTTTTTTCCGAAGTGAAAAAAGAAGAAGCAAAAAAAGAAGAAGCGAGCTGCCCTTTCTTCAGGTGGTTTCCGTGGCTCGTTGAGCCACGTTGTCCGCCTGGCGGCAGCAACCTCCGGAGTCGGCCCATTCATTTGAGCCGACTCCGGAGGGGAAAGCCGTGACCGCGACAGTCGTGGCAGGCGGGTTTTGACCCGAGAGTGCGTCACTCTTGGTGCCAAAATCCGCCTCACCGCCCCCCTGTGTGAACTAGCCCTTAGTGTTCTTCGATTGAAAACAAAGGAAGGCAGGATCAGGGTCTAATTTGGTGCTGATTTTGAGGTGGAATCCGCCTCAAAATCAGTGCAAAATTCCACTGTGTGAATGGGACATTATTCCCCTCTCTCATTTAGTACACGTGTACTGTTTGTCCGAGCTGAGAGTGCATGTATATGGGGGAATGTGGAGATACCTGTTGGGTAACCAATCAGTTCTATGGAAGCTTAGTGAGAAGATAAAACCAAGAGTAGAATAATATAAGTTGACAATACAAAACAACTCACGTTCTATCATATTGACTGGTGTTTTTTAATTTTTCAGAGTTGGAAGTAGAAATGCGACATGATAATAGATGCTGAAGGCCATGTAGAGGGAGCTGAAGGATGAGTGAAAAGACGAGTAATACGATGCTGGAATATCTGGTCAGGTTCAGGCACTCAGACAGGGTGGAAAATTCTCATTCATTTGTGCTTTAATTCACTTTTCACCTCCAGTCTGGAGATCTAATTCCGATCCAATAATTGTAACTAGCCAGGAAAGAGCAGCAGAGAGAGGGCAAGAATTAAATCAGTACGGAGCGCTCAGCGCCCCCTCCACATGAATGTTAATAGAGGCTTAGTAACTCTTCACTGACTACAGCCTAGGCTAGGCATAGCCTTAGTGAATCGCCCTATACCCAGTGGCGTAACTACCACCATAGCAGCAGAGGCAGCTGCCACAGGGGCCGGGACATTAGGGGCTCGGTGACAGCCGCCACCGCTGCTATCATTATACTCGGGGGGCTTTTCGGACCCCCGAGTATAATGATTGGCGGACCGGGAGAGTTAAGAAACTCCCTATCAGTATATCTTTTTTTTTGGAATATGGGATGGAAATCCATGCAAGCACAGGGAGAACATACAAACTCCATGGTTTTTTGCCCTTGGTGGGACTTGAAAACCAGGACTCCAGCGCTGCAAGGCTTCAGTGCTAACCACTGAGCTACCGTGTGGCCCTCTGTTAAGTATATAATTCCACATGTGTTACTTCATAGTTTTGATGCCTTCAGTGTGAAGCTACAATTGTCATAGTCATGAAAATACAGAAAACTCTGTGAGTGAGAAGGTGTGTCCAAACTTTTGGTCTGTACTGTATATATGTATATATATATATATATATATATATATATATATATATATTATATACACACACACTCACTGTGGGGGTTACAGAATTGTATCCCCACAAATCTCCCCATCATGCATACACTAAAAATGATATCATTCTTATAAAAATATTAAGAGTCTCCAGCAGGGGCATAGCTGGGGGTGGCAATACGCCAGGAGCGCACCAACAGCCCACACCGCCCTAGACATGGTATTAAGATATAGGGAAGTGAACCAAATCTTTGCCCAGGATGAAGAAAAGCTTAGCTACACCTCTGAGATTTAGATACGATAAGTGTAAATCCATGACTTGAATGGTTCTATTAAATTGCAGCGTTGCGATGAATATTACAACTTAGTATATGACAAAGTTAGAGCACAGGAAGCATGCTGTTTAGTCCGTGGTTATTTCTTGCCGGAGAACCTCCTAAAGCATACCTTTCACTAGAAATATTTTACATCAATCAGTAGTAAATCTGAACATTTAGAACTTTTGTACATATCTTATTAGGGGAAAGTAGCATTTTTCTCTGCTTCTCACCTTGCAGCCTGTAGTTTAATCCTTTTTTACAAGCTTTCATTAAATGTTCATAAACCTACTCAAAAATCTATTTAGAAATAAGTAATAAAAAAGATGGAGAAGGGGGATGCAGTTGCAGTATGTCTTTAGCTATATGTATGTGAGACTGCATGCTGTGAGAGGGGAAGAGGCTGCAGGGGGAGACATCTCATTGGCTCTGAGCACACAACAAAGGAAGAGCCTGCCCACTCACTCAAGCCAGCAAAGAGAAGTAAAAATTATTCTAAAGTAATTTTTGACTACAAGATGCTGCAAATGATGGCCCTTAGTCTGCTAATGAATCTTGAAATCGAGCCCAGCCCAGTGCTAGCGGAAAAAAGAAGCAAGCTGCCCTTTCTTCAGGCGGATTCCATGGCTCGTCCACCTTGTGGCAGCCCCCATTCATTTGAGCCTACTCCAAAGGGGGAAGCTGCAACTGTCGGAATCTGCGACAGTCGTGGCAGGCGGATTTTGGCCCGAGAGTGACGCAGCTCCCTGCGTCACTCTTGGTGCCAAAATCCACCCTTCCGCTCCCCGTGTGAACGGGGCCTTAGATAATCCATTGTCACTCGTCTATCCAACAGTTCACGTGCACACTCAATGTTATCACCAGATGTAGACGGGTGCCCAGCTTCTCCTTCATGGTTGACACTTATGTAACCTTCCTTGACCTTCTCTATCCATACATATAGGCTTGTTTGAAACAAAACACTTTCTCCATACTGTGCACAAAGACACACTCACAGACCACAAAAAACAAACCACTGCCCGCTGTTCTTCTTTCATGCAAAGTGAGGCAGCCATTTTTTTCTCGCACCGCAGTCACAAATGAACGGATGTAAGACATAGACAGAACAACACAAAGAGATGGGCACCATCTATAAAATCATTCATAGAAATACATTATTCCAACCATGAGAAAACAAGTATAATGAAATGGTTTCAATACACAAAGTGATGCAACACAGAAAGCTTAAAGGGGTATTCCCAACTGGCCTGTTAACCAACTTGCATGTTGTGTGCACTGTTCACTTCCTGGTTTTCTCGGTACATTGGTGGGCAGGGTTTCCCTTGCTGCCTACCAGACAAAGCTCTGCTATCTCTCTTCATAGCAGATGTTTGCAGTCAGTAATGAGGATGGTTGTAAATAAATTAGCACAGTATCACTGGAAGGTGCACAATATGATAGGTGATGAGAATCCCAAATTTACATGCTACAGGACCAAGAGTGAGCTTGCAATAAACTCCGTTTTAGGTCTGTGTTTACATACAGAGGTAACAGACTCCCTGTCTCAGTCCTTATCAGCAAAATTCAAATAACCGACCTGATATCTGGGAGATAAACAGCTCAGAAATACAAGCTTGTTCCCAACTCCTGAGCACTCAGCTCCCCTCCCCTCCTGAGAGCAGGGATCTACGTCACTTGTTCTGGGCTGAGAGATAAGATCATTCCCCAGGTCTGTGATTATGGAAACGCAGTGTAAACAATGAAGTGAATAATCTCAGATAGTAGCCAGACAAAGCAGTTTAGCTGAAGCAATGTATTTAGGAAAAGTCTTAAATCCACATAAACTAGAAGTATAGATAGGATCCTTGAGATGGGAATACCCCTTTAAAGGGAACCTTGGGACACTCAAAGATTCTGACTTGATCAGGAGATATCAGGCAGGTTTGGAAGAGTACATCATTTAGGATGGCAGGGACTGGGGGAGCAGGTATTTGGGATACCCTGGAAGTCTGGGAAGTTGGAATTGGGATTACGACCCACTATCTGTAACCCTGAATCTGATGAGACCAATTTGTGCTTGTGTTTTTCGCATTGCTGGTAATAAGCCACACGTATAGTTAGGTTATAACTTCTGTTTAGTTAGTTGCTCGGACGAGCAGGAATTTGTTTTATTTTAGCCTGAAGTTAAGGTTGTATTCTGTTTTGCTTATTTGTGCCTGAAGTCAAGATTTATTTATTTTCCTGTTCTTTTGTAAATAAACCAGTTTGCTGCACATTTTTGTCTTGACTCTTTGGGTCCGCACCACTGCTTTTACCGGGCTAACTTTCCAACAGAATGTATAGGCCCTAACTAGTATTCATCCCTCTTTGCCACAGACCCATTAACTATACGATACAAGCCTGACAGGCTGCAACAAAATCATATTATTGTCCTTCATATTAGTGGTTCATTGTACTGGAGAATAAGTATAATATTCTCCCTTAGCTCCCCACCATTTGGACACCAGAATGTATGAGATGGAGGTTCACGCAAATAATAGGGAGTTTAGGGACTCTTTATACTCAAGTACGCCCCATAGATCCATAGTGTTTTGCTTGTTCCATTATATTATAGGGCATTTAGACCAGACAGCCATCAAAATGTTGAGAATGATCATTATCCATGAGATATTGTGCCTGTAACTACTGCCATGATCCTCTCGTCTGCTGTTATCATCACCCTGCCATTCCGCGTCTGTCTCTCCATCTCATACTCTCATTTTCTCTTTTCCTCACTCTCTATTCTGTGTCTCCTGGCTCAGGGGAAATCAGCATCGTTGGTCGGAGCTCCTCTAGCATACAGCTTGCAGAGCAGCACCGGCCATCATGCGGAACGTGCAAAGAGTTCCACTCCAGTGAGCATAGAATTAAACTGGCCAAGTTTATGAAAAGACACATTTATCAGGGGCGGACTGTCAGCATCTCATGTTCATGTGTATTCATATGGTGACCTTATAGTGGTCCATATGGCAAAGCTTGCTAATATGTCCTTCACCCCATAACTCAATGAACAGCGCAAATATAAGCGTCATCCATCCGAAGCTGCCACACAAAAGCTTGTCATGAACACTCTAACAATATACAGGAGCGGTGCTGTAATGTCTCGTAAGTTGTCACCGTGGAATTCAGAGGCCTAAACTTGCGGCTCCTGGGGCCTGATGCAAAAATAATGCATGTAAATTATAATGGGGCCTCTACTTACCTTGTGCCAGTCAGAATAGTAATATAATTTATGGACCAGGCCCCAATAGTGACTTCTACTACTGCACCTCCTATAGCTGCACCCATATAGAGCAATAGCTTAATTAAAGACAAAATATATCAAAGAGAGTGCCAACAAAGAGCATATACAGGTCACTATCTGCAGGCTACAAACCTATACACTGATTGACTGCTACCCCTGTATCGGTGTGTATACAGAAAGCTGTCACTGCAGGACTCTCATTGTGTCTCCCAGGAGTCCTGCCAGTTTTTATTCTCCTACAAGTGATATAAACCTACATATCACAGAGCTCAGCTTCTCTCCTCTATCATATAAACCTATATATCACAGAACTCAGCTTCTCTTTTCTATCCTATAACCCTACATATCACAGAGCTCAGCTTGTCTCCTTTATCATATAACCCTATATATCACAGAGCTCAGCTTCTCTCCTCTATCATATAACCCTATATATCACAGTGCTCAGCTTCTCTCCTCTATCATATAACCCTATATATCACAGAGCTCAGCTTGTCTCCTCTATCATATAACCCTATATATCACAGTGCTCAGCTTCTCTCCTCTATCATATAACCCTATATATCACAGAGCTCAGCTTGTCTCCTTTATCATATAACCCTATATATCACAGAGCTCAGCTTCTCTCCTCTATCATATAACTCTATATATCACATAGCTCAGCTTCTTTCCTCTATCCTATAACCCTATATATCACAGAGCTCAGCTTTTCTCCTCTATCATATAACCCTATATATCACAGAGCTCATCTTCTCTCCTCTATCATATAATCCTATATATCACAGAGCTCAGCTTCTCTCCTCTATCATATAACCCTATATATCACAGAGCTCAGCTTCTCCCCTCTATCATATAACTCTATATATCACATAGCTCAGCTTCTTTCCTCTATCCTATAACCCTATATATCACAGAGCTCAGCTTCTCTCCTCTATCATATAACCCTATATATCACAGAGCTCAGCTTCTCTCCTCTATCATATAACCCTATATATCACATAGCTCAGCTTCTCTCCTCTATCATATAACCCTATATATCACAGAGCTCAGCTTCTCTCCTCTATCATATAACCCTATATATCACAGAGCTCAGCTTTTCTCCTCTATCATATAATCCTATATATCACAGAGCTTAGCTTCTCTCCTCTATCATATAACCCTATATATCACAGAGCTCAGCTTCTCTCCTCTATCATATAACCCTATATATCACAGAGCTCAGCTTCTCTCCTCTATCATATAATCCTATATATCACAGAGCTCAGCTTCTCTCCTCTATTATATAACCTTATATATCACAGAGCTCAGCTTCTCTCCTCTATCATATAACCCTATATATCACAGAGCTCAGCTTCTCTCCTCTATCCTATAACCCTATATATCACAGAGCTCAGCTTCTCTCCACTATCATATAATCCTATATATCACAGAGCTCAGCTTCTCTTCTATCATATAACACTATATATCACAGAGCTCAGCTTCTCTCCTCTATCATATAATCCTATATATCACAGAGCTCAGCTTTTCTCCTCTATCATATAACCTTATATATCACAGAGCTCAGCTTCTCTCCACTATCATATAATCCTATATATCACAGAGCTCAGCTTCTCTCTGTATCATATAACCCTATATATCACAGAGCTCAGCTTCTCTCCTCTACCATATAATCCTATATATCACAGAGCTCAGCTTCTCTCCCTCTATCATATAACCCTATATATCACAGAGCTCAGCTTCTCTCTCTATCATATAACCCTATATATCACAGAGCTCAGCTTCTCTCCTCTATCATATAACCCTATATATCACAGAGCTCAGCTTCTCTCCTCTATCATATAACCCTATATATCACATAGCTCAGCTTCTCTCCTCTATCATATAACCCTATATATCACAGAGCTCAGCTTCTCTCCTCTATCATATAATCCTATATATCACAGAGCTCAGCTTCTCTCCTCTATCATATAATCCTATATATCACAGAGCTCAGCTTCTCTCCTCTATCATATAATCCTATATATCACAGAGCTCAGCTTCTCTCCTCTATCATATAACCCTATATATCCCAGAGCTCAGCTTCTCTCCTCTATCATATAACCCTATATATCACAGAGCTCAGCTTCTCTCCCTCTATTATATAATCCTATATTTCACAGAGCTCAACTTCTTTCCCTCTTTATATAAACCTATATATCACAGAGCTCAGCTTCTCTCCTCTATCATATAATCCTATATATCACACAGCTCAGCTTCTCTCCTCTATCATATAATCCTATATATCATAGAGCTCAGCTTCTCTCCTCTATCATATAACCCTATATATCACAGAGCTCAGCTTCTCTCCTCTATCATATAACCCTATATATCACAGAGCTCAGCTTCTCTCCCTCTATCATATAACCCTATATATCACAGAACTCAGCTTCTCTCCTCCACCATATAACCCTATATATCACGGAGCTCAGCTTCTCTCCTCTATCATATAACCCTATATATCACAGTGCTCATCTTCTCTCCTCTATCATATAACCCTATATATCACAGAGCTCAGCTTCTCTCCTCTATTATATAATCCTATATATCACAGAGCTCAGCTTCTCTCCTCTATCATATAACCCTATATATCACAGAGCTCAGCATCTCTTTCTCTGTCTTATAGTACCCTCATAAAGTTGGCCATCCCATCTGAGATTCACTAAGCTCCATTGCAACAAAAGGACTATAACACACAAGGTGTTTCTGGTTTTCTCCCTTTTATTTTGCAAACTATTTTGCTTGTTATGTCACATCTGGTTTTGTCTTTTTTAGATATATAAGCACTGAACCCTTTGGTATTAAGTCATTTAATTTATTGTTGGTCCATGTATGCTCTATAAACCCATTACATTTATAAAGTGTTTATGTGACTGTTATAGAGATGTGCATATGAGAGTGTGATTCCTACTAAACCCGTTAAAGTCAGCAGTGGTGACAGTGTGTATCTGGGTGTGTGGACTTGTTGTGTTGTGGTTTATGCTCAATTTGCAGCCCGAGTGAAGTTAAGGGTGAGTGCAAGTTGAGTAGATGGAGTGAATTAACCCCTGTTAACCGCACCTACATCACAGGCTGAGACGGTCCGTACATGACACCCCCCCACACACACACACCACCACCTTGAAGATGATTTTAGTAATACGATGATGATCCATATCTCAGTAACAGTACACTAAATAGTACGTGTATAGCACAGATGTAAATGACATAGCATAAGGCGGTATTGGGCTTTCACAGATATACAGGCACATATACAATATCAGTCTTCTTGTAACACTGCTATACCATATATAACAGGTACAGCTAGGGCACCGGTAGCGCTGTCCTCCCGCTCATACTAGCTGACGCAGCTTTTTTCTGGGTGAAGCTGTGAAATTATTTTTCTACTTGAACAGTTTTCAATTTAGATTAAGAAAAATTTGAGACTCCACGTCAAGAGGCGTCAGTAACTCAACCAGGACTGCCTGACATAGAGCGAGAGAAGGAGGAGAGGGAGGGAAAGAGAGATAAAAGGAGAGGAAGATTATGGATAGGACGGGGAGAGGCGATTCAAATGAAAAGGGAAATTTGAAAATAGATGGAAATGAAAGCGGAGGAGGAGGAGGGGAGCAAGGCAGACCATTAAAGGAGGCAGACAAGAACGAAAACCACCTATAATGTCATACCTAATAGAAAATATCTCTGTGTCTTAAAAGGTTTGCCTGCCTCAGATTTAAGCGTAATGAGCCAATAGATTGGGGTCCCCCATCCGACACCCTCTTGTATTAGCTAAACCAGAGATCTTATTCCTTCTATTGTCTATGGGAAACGGGTATCCAAAGTGAAGAATTCTATAAAGGAGCGCCTGGTATGTAGTGTCACGGAGCCTATGAGGTGGATAACATCTGATGGGAAGGATCTCAGCACTAAAACCTCCCACTAACCTGATGGGTTTCCCTGCAAAACTTGGAACCAATGTGAACATAACTCTATACTGGAAGAGAAATCTCCCAACTTCCTACAGGCTTCATTATACAGAACCATGGGCGGATGGAGAGTAGCCTGGGCTTCTTACCAACCAACAGGGTTATATATTCTAATACGCCGATATTGAACAATTTCTTTAATTTATCCTCTCCATCTTTCTTTTTTCCAGGTCATGCTATTGAGGGGCTTTAGCCCCCTTTCTGACCATGAGTCCGATTTCTTCCTTTATCTTGAGTTATACCATGAAACACCATATAGATTTACTATTGTGATTACCATTAGACACTAGTATAAACATGGTGCACGGTGAAAAATTTTGACATACAAGATGTGGCTCCAGACCTAGTTCACTCTGCATTCGGTATTCCGTTCGGGGAGTCCGCATGGGGACCCCCCCGAACAGAATACTGAATGTGTTGGCAAGTGGTGAGCTTATAAAAGCACACGGACCCCATAGATTTTAATGGGGTCTGTGAGTTTTCCAGGTGGTGTCCGGATGAACTACCTTTCTCTCTGCATGACTCGTGCGGACTCTGCACAGAAAGCACATGGACTCCATTATAGTCTATGGGGTCCGTGTGCTTTCACTGCACACCGCTTGCCAATGCGTTTGGTATTCCATTTGGGGGGTCCCCATGCGGACTCCCTGAACGGAATACTGAACGCAGATGTGAACCAGGCCTAAGTGTACAACGTACCAAAAGAGTGATGAAAAATTCTGTTTTAAAGTAAACCAAATGAAATGTGGTACAAAAGTAGACTACACAGTCTAAGAATACGCCAGATTAACCATACGGCATCAGCCACTGTGATAAATCCCCATGTATATTCAGGCTGCCCGTGTGAGTTTGCACCATCTTACCATTACTAAATCTGGGCACATGTTATCTCTGGAGCAGCATAGCTTACGGTATGTGTTCAATTCCTGTTCTTGAAGCACGCTACGGATGGAAGTCTTTCATCACAACAGATCATTGATGCTAGTCCTAGGGCAATGTTATAATGGTCAAGTGTCCTCCTGTAGTTATTAATGCAAGGGGGAAATGTATGGCGTTTACCTCTAACACTTCCCCTGGGCTTAACAAGTAATCCTCCTTCTCCTCTATGCAGCATCCACGTTGTAAGTAATATAGTTACATAGTCAATTGCAAAAAGATCTCCTATGTTTATCAAACTCATCTATTCTCTACTTATAAACCCAAGATGATTCCGAAAATGGGCAAAAACCACCCTATAAGTCACTCAATGACTACCATTTGACTTGACCTGCCATCCATGGTCGCTCAGTCCATGTGGATTTCGGCTCCTATAATAGCCCCTTGACCAAGTCTTTTTCTCCTCCAGTCAACCTGAAGGAGGTGTCAGGATTCTTCCACAGCTTCTTGGGTCATCTCTCTGCTACCTATAACTACATTATACTAGTCCTTATTACCATTGATCCTGACAACTAAACCAGGTGTTTGAGGGCAAGTAAATGTCCCACTTATACTGGATATTTGGTCAAGTCATCATAGAACTAAATAAAATTATATTTTACCAATACCTACATATAGAACTTTCCCTCACTTTTCCCAGGGCAATGTTATAGGGTCAGCTAAGTATTCCAGGGTCTAAATCCTGTGGATAGGTTATCAGTATCAGATCGGTCGGGGTCCAACACCCAAATATCATCCGGATTATCTGTTTCAAAAGCCAGAAGCCATATTCTAGGTATACAGCCTTGCTCCTATTGAGGTGAATGGGAGTGGGGCTGAAGTTCGAGGTACCACCACTACATTGCGGCCCACTCCTATTCACCTGAACAGGAGCAAGGCTGCATCAGGCTGTATACATAGTATATGGCTTCTGGTGGCCAAAACAGATGATTGGGATGGTGGATTGGTCCCAACTAGAGATGAGTGAGTAGTATTCAATCCAATACCTCGCTCCCATAGGAATGCGTGTTAGCGGCCGAACACCAAGGGGTTAAGCGCAGTGAATATTCGATGCGCTTAACCCCTTGGTGTTCGGTCGCTTACACGCATTCCTATGGGAGCGAGGTATTCGATTGAATGCTACTCGCTCATCTGTAGTCCCAACCAATATAATACTGATGGATATTCTGTGGATAGGTCATCAGTATTGATTACTTTCAGATCTAGGACAACCCCTTTAAGTATTTTCCTTAAAGATTATTTGTACCATATTAACCAGTAGAGATAAAAAAAAGTTATCTTTAGCTCAGTAGGGTCTGACTATGGGAACTCCAGCAGATCAGCTATTTCCCGGGACTTTCAGCTCCTGCTGGATACTTATTACATTACTGATCGCAACAGTTATTGGTTCCACTGCAGGGTCCCTTCAAGACTATGGATAACCACTATCTTTATAACAGAACATTTGCTGGCAACCTCTTTAAGATACAGCAGCCAGGACTTCTTGCTAGATGTCAGACAGATAGATGGGGAGGTAGGAGAGTCTGCAATAAAGCTCTGACCTTTGCTAACCAAGGCTCCCTCACTGCTGCTGACAGCCGCAGCTCTGCAGGTAAGTATGTTATCATATATGTGCAACGTGTACCTACAGTACTGTGTGAGAGTTATAGGTAGGTGTGGCAAAAATGCAGCAAAGTAAGAATGCTTTCAGAAATAGAAGGGTTAATAACTTATTTTCATCAGTTACCAAAAATGAAGAAAAGAGAAATATAAATCCCATCAATATTTGGTGTGACCTTTGCCCTTTGCCTTCCTTCAGTTCTTCTCAGTACTTGCAGACAGTTTTTAGCAGAACTCAGCAGGAAGGTTGTTCCCGCCATCTTGGAGGACTAAGCACAGGTCTTCTGTAGATGTAGGCTTGCTCCAATCCTTCTGTCTCTTCATATCATCCCAGACAGACTGGACGATGATGAGATCAGGGCTATATCTGTGGGGGCCAGATCATCACTTCCAGGACTCCTCTTCCAAAGGGCAAAGGTCACCCAAAATATTGATGGGATTTTGATTTCTCTTTTTCTTCCTTCACTTGATTTTGATAATTGTCAAAAATAAACTATTAACCCTTCTATTTCTGGAAGCATTCTTACTTTGTAGCATTTTTCCACACCTGGCTATAACTTTTGTATAGTACTGTGTATGTATCATCCTACTAATATTATAAATGTGAAAGTTTGTGTGTTTGGTCCTCAATCACGCCAAAATGGCTGAACGGATTTGGCTGACATTTAGCTCATACATAGCTTGTGACCTGGAATGAAACATAAGCTACTTATTATGCAGTTAAATGCCCGGACCGCTAGTACCAAACTTATGTTCAGACTAAGCTAAAGGACCCGAGATGACGTCATCACAGGTCCTTCAGCTGTTCTCAGATAGGCTCACTCTATTGTGTGGGCGGAGCTATATCAGCTGAAACCGGACTCTGTACAAGCTCAAGAAAATGTGGTGGGGGTGGGGGGGGAGCCAGGGCACACATGGGTATGCTGCGCATAGACAGAGATGTAGCAGAGCCGAGACGCGGGCGCAGGTGGATCATCGCCAGCATCAGTCGTGCATATAATATGGCTGTCTATGGCTCTATCCATCTATACTGTCCTATAGGTTACCTATTCTGGACTAAAGGTGGACTTTAGTAAACGGAGAGGTGCTCCGACCCCGGTGGAGATCCAAGGAACATGTATTGAGATAGTCAGGACCTATAAGTACCTGGGCGTGTTCCTCAATAATAAACTAGACTGGGCTGATCACCTGGAGGCGCTGCACAGAAAGGGCCACAGCAGACTCTACCTGCTCAGGAGGCTGAGGGCCTTCGGAGTCCGGGGGCACTTCTTAGGACCTTCTTCAACTCTGTGGTTGCCTCAGCCATCTTTTTCGGTGTGGCCTGCTGGGGAAGCAGTATATCAACCAGGGACAGAAATAGACTTGACAGGCTGATCAGGAGGGCCAGCTCTGTCCTCGGGAGCCCCATGGACCCAGTACAGGTGGTGGGTGACAGAAGGATACTGTCCGTGGTGACCTCCATGCAGGAGAACAAATCCCACCCCATGTATGGGACCCTGATGGGACTTGGCAGCACTGTAAGTGACCGTCTGCTTCACCCCAAGTGTGAGAAGGAGCGCTATCGCAGGTCCTTCCTTCCAACCGCGACCAGGCTGTATAATCTACATCAGACCAAGCGAAGATCACTCCGCACAGAGAACTAATGATTATGATGATGACCATGAGGTCTTCCTCTTTCTCTTCTGTTTTTCCTTAGCTGCTATGGCCTCCTAGTATATCTTCTCTCCTCAGCTTATGTGTGTCTACGTCTGTAACATATTACTCTGTATTATCCTGTATCTGTATTACTATGCTACTGTAACACGCTGAAATTTCCCCAATGTGGGACTATTAAAGGATTATCTTATCTTATCTTATTCCTATGTCTTTCATGTAGAGGTATCAATGGCACATTTACATAAAGTAGTTGACCAATAAATAGACGTGATGCCGATATTATATACTGGTGTAGGCCTATTCTGTATCCATTACTTATGACACTGATGTATACATAGATCCAACTTCCATGGTTAGATGGATGGTAAATTCAGTAATAGTGTACTGTGTCTAAACTCATGAACAATTTCAACAGAAATCTTATGGCTTCATCCATATTAATATATCCCTAGAGGGATAACAATGTAGTGACCCTGCTCCCCTGCTTTAAAGTTCCCTTCCCCCAACATCTCTTCCTCCCTGCCAGTCTTCGATTCCTTTTCTCTCGCAATCCCTAACCTCGCAGTCGGCGGTCTCTTTACGTTTGGTTGCTTTTAGCAGGGTGTCCCTGTGTCCCTGTATATCTCAGCGCCTTTCTATAATGGTAAATAGGCTGTCTCTCTCATGTCATTTCCAGGTAATTGCTATGTGTGGGCCAGGGGTTAATTGAGGTCTAGGACGCGAGTCTCTTATATTGCAGGTGTCATTGCTCCTTTTCTTCCTGTATCTTCCTCTCCGTGCTTCGAATCTCTCCTCCTGTTTTGCGCCTTGAGCTTTTATCGTCAGTGTTTTTCCCTTCCTTCCGTTCACCCTTCGCTCTCCCCAGACTCTCCAGTCGTTCCTTATGTCTCTCTCGCCATTGGTTTTTCTTTATCTCTTCCTTCTTTCCGTCTCTGAGACGCTCTGATCCCGCAGTCGACAGAGGAGCTGACTCTCTATGTCATTCAGAGTCCTTGGGCATCAGTATTCCGATAATGGCTGGTACAGCAGGGTTAAACCAGCCAAGCTGTGGCTGTCGGGAGGAATTTACTTCCCTGTGTTTAAACCGAGTGGGACATTTATCACTTCCTGCTCCAAATGGGTTTGTGTCACTGGCTGGCAGCTGCAATAAGTCACCCGCCCTGCTCTGCTTGCTTGGCCCATCTGTCACTGTCACCCTTGGGCCAGGAGGGAACCCAGCCCCTGAGCCCGCTGCTGTCAGGGCATCATCTGGTCCTCAGTGCACACATGACTGTGCCACTCTCTGTTCGATATCACGTAGGAGGATTGGTGGCATTTAGGCATGGCTGCTTCTCATTTGTCCAATGCTCGGTTCATAGGCGTGGGCCGCAGATTTCATTAGGACTGTTCTGCAATGACATAAGATGAACATTTATTGTGGGTAAGCTGCTCAAAAGAGTCAAGTGCGCTTCCATCCGAGCAGCAGGAGAAAGAATAATTACATTTATTTCATTGCCTCCAACCATACATGGGCTTGCTCTGGGCTACGATCTACGTCCGGTTTTCAGCATTAGGAGCATCCCTGGGCACAGCCGGCGCAGCTCTTGAGTATAATTGTGGTGCTTTATCTTCTCACATCCTAGGAATCTACTTTTCTTCTATTATATAGATAAATATTAGATATATTATCTGCTCCTGACAAAATTTGATGCATATTTCATACTGATACACCTTTGCACGGTATCTGACGCCCGGACCCCACACAGATCTGCTGATCCTGTAGTCTTCAGGTGCTAGTGGCTGGTGCAGTGGTCGGGGAGCATGTATTTAAGTAATAGGAGAGGAGCTGCAGTTCTCCGGCGCCGCCGCTATACAGTGGTTGGGGTGTAACTTGAAGGGGTGCAGAGGGTGCAGTTGCACAGGGGCCAAGGAGCCTTAGGGGGCCCATAAACACTGGCATCGGTATTGAGATTGCAGCTTCCATCTGGCCCATAAACCAAGGAGATCCCTAGATCCCCCTAAGGTTGATTAAACTCCTTAGAACCCGTAACCATCACTATCAAGAATTCACTGTAGGGATGAGGTAGGAGGCACTGGACAAAAGATTGCACCGGGGCCACAAGACTTACGCCGCTGGTTGCAGCTCTGCTCCCTTTATTGAATAGCAGTAGACTGCTCCCATCTCCTATTGGATGCAGCAGGACAGATGGTCTATGTGGGGTTCGGGAGTTGGACTGTCACAGATCAGATATGAATGACCTCTCCTATGGATAGGTGATAAGTATGAAATATGGATTAGGGGTTGTAAATTCCCTTTAATCCAGTGCCAACTGCAGCCAAGCCTATGGAAACGTGTCCAGAAGGCACCTAATAAGCAGTGAAGCTGTAGGTAGGCAGCAGCGCCATGGCATATGCTGTGTGTTCTGGGCAGAAACATAACTTGGTGCTCCTGGGCTTCATTGCGGGATCTAGAAGTGTGCCTAACTAGTAATACTCATCTCCTCTTATGGACCAGAAGCACTAGGCCTGCTAGGGTTCCCAGGAGTGGCTGTACCCCGTATAGTTGCCCTCCTGGCACCTTAATGTAATGGTAATATAACAGTACTCCATTTTCTTAGTATGTATAGATTGCATACAGCATGGTGGCATCACATACACTACCATTAGCCGGGGGGTCCAGGTATAGATTCATCTATGCATCCATCTCTTCTGTTCTCCTATCCTCCTATATAGCTTCTCCAGTTCCTTCTATTCGTCCACCTTCCACCTGTTGCCTCTCCTACCTCTCCCGGCCTTCTGCTTGCCTGTCTTCTCCTATTTATCTCCTTCTGCTTTCTGTGCTCGGTGATAAATCTCCTTCATTTAAAGGCATTATCGCTGTGTAACAGGAGATCAGCAGCACGACAAGGGCAGGGGGGCAAACTGATAAGTACCCTGTGAATGTCATACAGCAGCAGTCAGACTAAAGTGGCGCCATTCATAGGCAGAATACAGCAGATGTCCTCCGCACTTTACATGCACCATTTGTCCCTGTCCAAGACTTTAACCCTTTGCATCCGCTCTTATATGAATATTGATGATTCAGTTCTCGCCAGTAGAAATGTGCCAACTATTAGATAATCCTGGCCCTCCTCTGCAAGAGTAGATGGTAGGACCATCAAATATAGCGCAGAAATATCACAGCTGATGTGCGGCTGCTTACTGCATTGCTGCCAGGCGTGTCACCTGAACAGTTGGCATTGCCAGTCCTTTCATCGCATCTACATTGCTGGTTTATCTCCACTACAGTCAGCTTTACATCAAAGCATTAGCATGTCTGTGTACATCTGCCAGTAGTCAGGGAGGACTTGTGCCAACCAGCTCATTATATGTGAAGGCTATACCATTGGGCATAGTCTGCTTACTACTGCGTCCCCAGTCTATCTATCTATCTATCTATCTATCTATCTATCTATCTATCTATCTATCTATCTATCTCCTATCTATCTTTCTATCTATCTATCTACATATCTCTCACTCACCACTCGTGCCCATTCAATTACAAAAAGCAATAAAAAGTAGTGCCAATGTGAACAGAGCACACAGTTTTTCCAAGCACGAAGCATTAGTTATACACATGGAGGAGATCCTAGTAATGGCACACTGTAGGTGTTAAATACATATTAATATGTTGGCATTATTGCCGCTACTGTCACAGTCTAGTACTGCAGGATAACGCTGATAGGGCAAATATGACCTCTGCTGGTGACGTGTAGAACTTCATCCCTTTGTGGAAAAGCGACGTAAATTAAAGGGATTTTCCAGGCTAAGAATATTGATGACTTATCCTAAGAATAGGTAATCAATATCAGATTGGTGGGGGTCGGACCCCCGGCACCCTCACCGATCTAAGCAGCAGCAGAATGAAGAAGGAAGCAGACAGCGCTGTTCTCTGTGTAGTGGCTGAACTGAGTCACTGCGGCTTGGCTCCCATTCATGTGATGTACAGTTAGCTGGTTTGGCCACGACACAGAGAACAGTGCTGTTTGCTTCCTGTTCCATTTCCTTAGAACAGCTGATTGGTGGGGGTGCCAAGTGTCAAACCCCCGCTGATTTGTGATATTTACCGATTTTTGACCTATTCTAAGGATTGGTCATCAATATCACATGCACAGAAAACCCCTTTAAGCCAGGGCCCCACGGGATGGAAATGCCGCAATTTATTCACAGGAAAAATTGTGGTGTTTTACAGTACTGGCAAAGTGGATGGGATTCTAGTGAATCCCATGCCCGCTTTGCAATAAAAACTAGAGATGAGCGAACACTAAAATGTTCGAGGTTCGAAATTCGATTCGAACAGCCGCTCACTGTTCGAGTGTTCGAATGGGTTTCGAACCCCATTATAGTCTATGGGGAACATAAACTCGTTAAGGGGGAAACCCAAATTCGTGTCTGGAGGGTCACCAAGTCCACTATGACACCCCAGGAAATGATACCAACACCCTGGAATGACACTGGGACAGCAGGGGAAGCATGTCTGGGGGCATAAAAGTCACTTTATTTCATGGAAATCCCTGTCAGTTTGCGATTTTCGCAAGCTAACTTTTCCCCATAGAAATGCATTGGCCAGTGCTGATTGGCCAGAGTACGGAACTCGACCAATCAGCGCTGGCTCTGCTGGAGGAGGCGGAGTCTAAGATAGCTCCACACCAGTCTCCATTCAGGTCCAACCTTAGACTCCGCCTCCTCCGGCAGAGCCAGCGCTGATTGGCCGAAGGCTGGCCAATGCATTCCTATGCGAATGCAGACTTAGCAGTGCTGAGTCAGTTTTGCTCAACTACACATCTGATGCACACTCGGCACTGCTACATCAGATGTAGCAATCTGATGTAGCAGAGCCGAGGGTGCACTAGAACCCCTGTGCAAACTCAGTTCACGCTAATAGAATGCATTGGCCAGCGCTGATTGGCCAATGCATTCTATTAGCCCGATGAAGTAGAGCTGAATGTGTGTGCTAAGCACACTCATTCAGCACTGCTTCATCACGCCAATACAATGCATTAGCCAGTGCTGATTGGCCAGAGTACGGAATTCGGCCAATCAGCGCTGGCCAATGCATTCTATTAGCCCGATGAAGTAGAGCTGAATGTGTGTGCTAAGCACACACATTCAGCACTGCTTCATCACGCCAATACAATGCATTAGCCAGTGCTGATTGGCCAGAGTACGGAATTCGGCCAATCAGCGCTGGCTCTGCCGGAGGAGGCGGAGTCTAAGGTCGGACCTGAATGGAGACTGGTGTGGAGCGATCTTAGACTCCGCCTCCTCCAGCAGAGCCAGCGCTGATTGGCCGAATTCCGTACTCTGGCCAATCAGCGCTGGCCAATGCATTCTATTAGCTTGATGAAGCAGAGTGTGCACAAGGGTTCAAGCGCACCCTCGGCTCTGATGTAGCAGAGCTGAGGCTGCACAAGGGTTCAAGCGCACCCTCGGCTCTGATGTAGGAGAGCCGAGGGTGCACTTGAACCCTTGTGCACCCTCAGCTCTGCTACATCAGAGCCGAGGGTGCGCTTGAACCCTTGTGCACACTCTGCTTCATCAAGCTAATAGAATGCATTGGCCAGCGCTGATTGGCCAATGTATTCTATTACCCTGATGAAGTAGAGCTGAATGTGTGTGCTAAGCACACACATTCAGCTCTACTTCATCGGGCTAATAGAATGCATTGGCCAGCGCTGATTGGCCGAATTCCGTACTCTGGCCAATCAGTGCTGGCCAATGCATTCTATTAGCTTGATGAAGCAGAGTGTGCACAAGGGTTCAAGCGCACCCTCGGCTCTGATGTAGCAGAGCCGAGGCTGCACAAGGGTTCAAGCGCACCCTCGGCTCTGATGTAGGAGAGCCGAGGGTGCACTTGAACCCTTGTGCACCCTCAGCTCTGCTACATCAGAGCCGAGGGTGCGCTTGAACCCTTGTGCACACTCTGCTTCATCAAGCTAATAGAATGCATTGGCCAGCGCTGATTGGCCAATGTATTCTATTAGCCTGATGAAGTAGAGCTGAATGTGTGTGCTAAGCACACACATTCAGCTCTACTTCATCGGGCTAATAGAATGCATTGGCCAGCGCTGATTGGCCAGAGTACGGAACTCGACCAATCAGCGCTGGCTCTGCTGGAGGAGGCGGAGTCTAAGATCGCTCCACACCAGTCTCCATTCAGGTCCGACATTAGACTCCGCCTCCTCCAGCAGAGCCAGCGCTGATTGGCCGAATTCCGTACTCTGGCCAATCAGCACTGGCTAATGCATTGTATTGGCGTGATGAAGCAGTGCTGAATGTGTGTGCTTAGCACACACATTCAGCTCTACTTCATCGGGCTAATAGAATGCATTGGCCAATCAGCGCTGGCCAATGCATTCTATTAGCGTGAACTGAGTTTGCACAGGGGTTCTAGTGCACCCTCGGCTCTGCTACATCAGATTGCTACATCTGATGTAGCAGTGCCGAGTGTGCATCAGATGTGTAGTTGAGCAAAACTGACTCAGCACTGCTAAGTCTGCATTCGCATAGGAATGCATTGGCCAGCCTTCGGCCAATCAGCGCTGGCTCTGCCGGAGGAGGCGGAGTCTAAGGTCGGACCTGAATGGAGACTGGTGTGGAGCGATCTTAGACTCCGCCTCCTCCAGCAGAGCCAGCGCTGATTGGTCGAGTTCCGTACTCTGGCCAATCAGCGCTGGCCAATGCATTCTATTAGCCCGATGAAGTAGAGCTGAATGTGTGTGCTTAGCACACACATTCAGCTCTACTTCATCAGGCTAATAGAATACATTGGCCAATCAGCGCTGGCCAATGCATTCTATTAGCTTGATGAAGCAGAGTGTGCACAAGGGTTCAAGCGCACCCTCGGCTCTGATGTAGCAGAGCTGAGGGTGCACAAGGGTTCAAGTGCACCCTCGGCTCTCCTACATCAGAGCCGAGGGTGCGCTTGAACCCTTGTGCAGCCTCGGCTCTGCTACATCAGAGCCGAGGGTGCGCTTGAACCCTTGTGCACACTCTGCTTCATCAAGCTAATAGAATGCATTGGCCAGCACTGATTGGCCAGAGTACGGAATTCGGCCAATCAGCGCTGGCCAATGCATCCCTATGGGAAAAAGTTTATCTCACAAAAATCACAATTACACACCCGATAGAGCCCCAAAAAGTTATTTTTAATAACATTCCCCCCTAAATAAAGGTTATCCCTAGCTATCCCTGCCTGTACAGCTATCCCTGTCTCATAGTCACAAAGTTCACATTCTCATATGACCCGGATTTGAAATCCACTATTCGTCTAAAATGGAGGTCACCTGATTTCGGCAGCCAATGACTTTTTCCAATTTTTTTCAATGCCCCCGGTGTCGTAGTTCCTGTCCCACCTCCCCTGCGCTGTTATTGGTGCAAAAAAGGCGCCAGGGAAGGTGGGAGGGGAATCGAATTTTGGCGCACTTTACCACGTGGTGTTCGATTCGATTCGAACATGGCGAACACCCTGATATCCGATCGAACATGTGTTCGATAGAACACTGTTCGCTCATCTCTAATAAAAACCACTGTGTAGACATGCCATGATTTCCAAAACCGTCACTGTAACAGAAAGTCCGCGGAGGAAAACTCAATGAACTTTCTGTCTAAAGCTCTGCGGGAAGAACCATGATGCATTGCCACGGTTTTTCCCGCAGTGCTTTATTGCTGCAGGACGTCCCGTGGGGCCTTAGCCTTAAGGTAAATTTACTATTGTGGTTGCAAAAAGACACTGGCATAAATGTGAGGTATCTACTCTGCCGATTTTTTTTTACAAAATGGCAGGATTTACCAAAAAATATAAAACATAAAGTTGCAATTACTGGTATAAATCTGGTGCGCCAAAATTTTCTGACACTAGATAACTGGTGCAGTTTGTATCAAAACTTCTTCATTACATCTTGATCCTATCACAAGGATCTAAACTGAATGCTGAAATGGTTAAGTTGGTGCAGTCTCTTCCCTCCCACCTGGAGAGCTGCTGAGGTAGAAAATCACAAAATGTCACTCTCCGCTGTCGTATTGCAGGGAATATACCGCAGTCCCTAGACTTCTAAGTCTGTGTCCAAGTGCCAGCGCCTGGAGATGTAAGGCTAAGGCTACACAGCGACTATGGCCAGTGGCCACGACTCTCATCGCCATGTCAGTCCTCCATTACCAGTGACTCCAGTTACTTGCTTTGGTGACAGAGTCGTGTGGTGACATGATATCTAACCTAAGGCCCTATTCACACTAGACGTATGAGTTGGATCAAAAAGAAATACCAATGAAATCCATCATTGAGGAATAAATAGCTACCAAGCTGGACAATGGAGACGGCTGTAATTATACGACACCAGAAGCCCCATGGCGGCCATTGTTATTATGCCATTGTTAGGTCCTGAACTGGGTCAGTTAACGGTAATAAAGAGTGATCCAGTGACATCAAACAATACAACGTTCATTGCAAGTTTTCCAATTAGCCTGGAAAATGGCGATCATCATACAATCCTTCTACATATAAAATAATAATAAAACCCACACAACAGAAGGCAGTTTAAGGAATGCCATCAATTTAACACACGGACCGGAATGGAGGCGTCTTAACAAAAGGCACTGTACTAAAATTGATGACTTGTAAAGCAATTTACGTAAATACGCCAAGCAATTTACTCCTGTAGAGAAGGAGTACAAAAGGAATAATCAAAGCCAGTGTAGTTTACATCAAAGGAGGCGAGAAATAGGTGAAAAGAGAGACACATTAAAATCTAACTCACAAGCTTCATTTATTACTTAGAAGTAGGGCAACGGCAAGATCAAAATGGCAGCGCGGCTGATCCTCAATAACGCAGAATTAAACACAAGAAAAGGGATTCATTGCCAAAAATCATTATTAGAAAAAGAACAGAGCGAGCTGAGCTGTGAAAAGTTGGTGTGATGTTCAGGCTGTGCCAACTACCGGGATATTCTGTATTCCAGGATGCCCAAAAAGAATGGCACATGTGACGCACTATAGGTAAAATGTAGCCCCATTAGGGTACTTCACATGTTGGAATTTGCTAGGGATTCTGCTCCGAAACTGCGTCCCTTTTTTTGTTTTTTTCAATAGGAGACAGAGATTGCAGCAGGAAGCTGAAAAAAAAAATTAGGATACTGCTCTATCTTGTCATGGATTCTGTGGCTTAAAGGGGTACTCCCACGTCGCATACTTACCCGTCTTCGTTCCTCTAAAATCTTCTGTCTTCCGGCTTTGGCTCGTCATTGGTGGGCGGGGTCACATATGCAAAGCCAAGCGGCGAGATGCTGCCGGCCCTGCGTGTGCGCTCATACACCAGTCTACCCTTCACAATGCAAATACAGACCCGACACCCTGCGGGTCTGTATTAGCATTGTGAAGGCTAGACTGGTGTATGAGCTTGCACGCAGGGCCGGCGGCATCTTGCCGCTTGGCTTTGCATATGTGACCCCGGAGCGGAACAGCATCGCTTCTGCCGCTGCTGGCTTCATGCAGGGCAGAAGCATAGCGATGTGCCTGTGCCGGCGTCTAACAGTCTCCAGCATACGCCTATTACAGCGGATGCCGGGGAGTTAGATGCCGGCATAGGTGAAGCCAACAACATCGCTATGCTTCTGCCCTGCATGAAGCCAGCAGCGGCAGAAGCGATGCTGTTATTCCGCCCCCCCCCCCCCCCCCCCCCCGGAATAGCAGCATCGCTTCTGCCGCTGCTTGCTTCATGCAGGGCAGAAGCATAGCGATGTTGCTGGCTTCACCTGTCCCCCCAAAGGGTAAACTACCCCCCCCCCTCCAGGCTCGCTCCCGTGCACTTAGCCCCTCCTCCCTCCCCCCTGAGAGCAGCAGATACATCACTTGACTCAGGAGCAGCTAGGTCAGGGCTGTGGCCACAAAAAAATGAATAAAGTGATATAGTGGCCAAACAAAGCAGTTTTGCTGAAGCATTGTATTTAGGAAAAGTCTTACATTCACATTTACAAGCATTATAGATAGGATCCTTGTGACGGGACAACCCCTTTAAGACCCCCTTCTGGTTAGGACCATTCATCTAGGCATATTCAACGGTGAAAGCCACGATGGAACGCCAATCCGTCATGGCTAGACCACGGCTGAATACAGAGGCAGAAAAGCTGAGGAGGCGCCTTTAAGGGGTATCTGGCTCTGATTTTAGGCAGATTACACCATAAAGTCAGGCCCTGATTCCGCCTCCCCTTGTATGTAATGGGAAGTAGAGATTGCAGCAGGACACTGAAAAAATAAGGGTCATGTTTAGAGATGAGCAAGTACTATTCGAAACTCCCGTTTCGAATAGCACGCTTCCATAGGAATGAATTAACGCAGCCGGCACGCAGGGCATAAAGCGGCTGGCCGCTGGCAAAGTCTGCGTTCCGGCCACTTCCATTCATTCCTATGGGTGTGTGCTATATGAAATGGGAGTTTCGAATAGTACTCGCTCATCTCTAGTCATGCTCGATGTGGCCACAAATTTCACAGCTTGAAACACCACACTGGCTAACCCCATATAAGAAATGAAAGACTGGAAGTGGAAAACTAAGAGGAATCTGAAGTTAATGTTCGCCTCAAATTCCTTCACATTTTATGTCATGTGTACAAAGCTTTAGAAATTTGATGCTGAATTTGTCATGTGAAAAATTTCAGGAATTTGAAGATTATTTTTAAAAAAACAGACGAGGATTTGGATGCTCAATTTTGCTTTTATTGGGCAGGGACAAATTCCATGTCAAATTCTGCATCCAATTCCGCGCAGACGGTAAGACTGAGGCCCCACGTTGCGGAAACGCAGATTTTTTTGTTGCGATTTTTTGAGCCAAAGCCAAGAATGGCTACAGGAGGAATGGGAAATCTATAAGAAGATCTTATACTTCTACCTTCTGCTCAATCCAATCCTGGCTTTGGCTCAAAAAACTGCAACAAAATCTGCAACAAAAAAAAGCTGTGTTTCCGCACTGTGGGGCTTCAGCATAAAGCTCCGTTCCCACAAAGTAACGCACTGCGCATTCAGACACATATACATGTATACACATTCAGAGCCCTCAAAATGGATCCCATTCACTTCAATGTGTGCCGGCTCACGCGCGCTACACATTGAAATCAATGGGTTAAAAAGCCTCCCATTGATTTCAATGTGTAGCGCCTGTAAGCCGGCACACATTGAAGTGACTGTGATCTGTTTTGAGCGCTCACACTCTGACACGTGTATACGTGTCTGAAGGCGCGGCGCGTTACTCCATGGGAACAGAGCCTAAAGGTGTATTTTCTCTTCAAACCCCGGGGGGAAGTGTAAAAAAATAACAAATATTCATACTCCCATTCCTTCACCTCTTCTGGGTCTCCTTGAGGCATGTGCTGCTCTCTTGGTCCTCATCTGGCCTGTTCCGGCCTCCTAGGTGATGTCACGTGCCCAGGGTCACTGCTGACGCCTTTGATTGGACTTTAGCGGTCACATGATGGTTGAAGAGACGCCAGAGTATAATAATTTCACTTTCTGTCCTATATGAACAAGTTGAATCGAGACAAACCAGAGGGTCAACTTGTCCAAACCCAAGATGAAGCAAATCTGTATAGGCTCGCCCATCTCTAAATTAGGCTCAAAAGTGTCCTGGCAACCAGTGGTACGAAATGTCCAATAACCTCGGGCAACGGAAGAGTTAAACCAAGACAATGGTGATAAACACAGAGAAATTTGAAAAAGAGATACAGAATGAACCTGTGGAAAGTCAAACACATTGTGTCTATCCAAATAATGGAGGAGTTTCCCTCCCTCCCCGTAGTAATCTAACTCTCCGTAATTCAATCATATTCATTCTGCACAGCTTATTAAAGCTGCACCATGACCAATGGCATTTCACATCCAGTAATAAGACTGTAGCGTAATAACCATGTTATAGAAAAGACGTCGGGCGTAATGAGCCTCCGCCAGTTATCTAGTCAATTGGTGGGAGCTCATGGGGAAGGACGGTGTAAACACTTGGCTATACACATCAATGTATCCCTGGCCCTGGAATTTCTATTACTTTCTTTACCGTACCAAAGATTCTGCAAAGTAAATGCCATAATTGGAGTTGTAGCTAGGATGTCCATCACCTGGGGCAAAGAATTTGTTTGCTGGTCACAACTGTATCTAAATACCCTGGACAAGACAGATGCTTATTGCCCCCATTCCTTCTAAGGGTAAGTTCACACGGGGTTTTTTGGATCAGAAACTGAGGCGGAGGCCGGCTCAGGTTCCGATCCAAAAAACGGGTAGCCACGACTGAAAGCCGGTGCACTGCACCAGCATCCAGCCGCGCATTCTGCTCCGGATTAGCCCCAATGAATGGACCTAGTCTGGAGGAGGGTGTGTCTTGAGGCCGAATCGCGAGGCGAAACAGCCTGAAGAATGCGAATCTCGCTGCTTTTTTTCTGGGAGCCAGAATAAACTGCTACTGGAAAAAAGACCTGAGCGGCTCCCGTTGATTTCAATGGGAGCCGTCTTTTTGGTCAGGGTTTTGAGGCAGATACGGCCTCAAAACCCTGACCAAAAATCTCCGTGTGAACTTACCCTAACAGAAGCATACGGGAACAAAAACTTGCCATGCCAATCTCATGCCTCCCAGTTAGGGTAAGTTTACACAGGGTTTTTTGGACTGGATTTTGACGCGGAATCCACCCCAGAATCCAGCTCCAAAAAACGCCTCCCATTGACTTCAATGGGAGCCAATTACTTCTTTTTTACGCTAGCGTTTTTTTGCCGCTCGTGGAAAAAAGAAGGAACCTGGGCTTTCTTGCCGCGGATTCCGCAGTGGAATCCGCCGCAGCGTGCGCGGTGCGAACACTCCTTCCTGGGCCTAATCTGGAGCGGAATGCCGCGAATGGATGCCATTGCACTGGTATCCTTTTTGGACCAGATTCTGAGGCGGCCTCCGCCTCAAAATCTGGTCCAAAAAACTCTGTGTGAACTTACCCTTATATACCCCTAAGTACCTGCCGCAGTCATCTCCTTGCCATGACCCTGAATGCCTTGTCTGGGGTCTCAACAGTCCATCCCCAATAATCTAAAGGGTTATTAAATTTTGTGTATTGTACTCATTGCTCAATAGCAGCATACTTACTAACACCAGGTCACACTAGCAGTCGTCTCTCCATCATTCTGGTCCGCATGGAGACCTGAACGATGGAGAGCCTGTCCTCCATAGATCCGTGGACCTCATAGACGATAATGGGGTCCACTGGGTATCCGTTGGGTTTCTGCCACTTTTATACTGAAATCAGCGGAGAGAAAAGCGCAGGACTTTAATTTAGTATACAGGGCCTAATTGGGGTCTGAATTCAGAGTGTCTGGTCTGAGATCTGTGCCTATTTAGGGGTCTGGTCTGAGCTGTGTATTTATTTGGGGTCTTGTCTAGGATCTGCATTCATGTCATGTTTTAGATTGGGTTCTCTCTCTATCAGCAGGTCTGGTCTGGGGTCTGTATTCATTTCAAGGGTCTGCTCTGAGGTCTGTATTTATTTGGTGAGCAGATTTGGGGTCTATAGTTAGACATAAAGGGGCTATATGTGTTTACGGGTCTGGGCCTGTATTTATTTAGTAGCTCTCATCTGGGGTTCATCTTTGTTAAGGAGGTCTGGCGATTCATATGGATGTCTCTCCTTCCTTCCCTCTAGATGAGGATAGCGGAAGCTATAGATTCTTCCAGAAGAAGAATACATACAGATATCTGGATGGATCAGTAGTGTATTCACTTCTACAGCCTGGGCCGTGCCTGTCTACTTGACCGGTATATATTGTTCTCTGTGTGATCAAGGAGGCACGTGAACAAATAAAACACAATTCGCCACGACACATAAGGGCTCATTCTCATCTGCACCCGGGACTCCGTTCTGCAGTTTTCCGTTTCCTGCACAAAACAGGGGCAGGAGATGGAAACCTGCTGGCATCTTTCAAACTCATTCACATACCTCCCAACTTTTGAAGAACAGAAAGAGTGACGCCGCAGCAAATTTAACTCCGCCCACTTTTAGGTTGACTCCGCCTATTTTCATTCATTTTTCATGTGCCCCTACACAGTAGAATCCTCCTACAGTCACCTGTACATTATATGTCCCCACAGTATTAAGTCCCTCTCCTGGTGCCCCTGTTTAAACTGGCGGAAACTAGAGGGGACATGAAACTGGAGCAGCTGGAGGGGGACATTAGCAGTGGGGGTAGCTGGAGGAGGACAATAAATTAATGGCAGATGAAGTGGGACATTAAACTAGGGGCAAGTAGAGGCAGACAGGTCCAGCTACCTTCATGGTTTAATGCCCCCTCCAGTTGTCCCCAATTTAATGTCCCTCCAGTTTAAAGAGGACCTTTCACCATTTTTCACACAGGCAGTTCTATATACTGCCGGAAAGCTGACAGTGCGCTGAGTTCAGCACACTGTCGGCTTTCCCGATCTTTGCCCGGTGTGAAGAGCTTACGGCCCAGTACCGTAGCTCTTCTATGGTCAGAAGGGCGTTTCTGACAGTTAGCCAGAGACGTCCTTCTGCCTCGCGGCGCCAATCGCGCTGTGCAGTGTGAGCGGGGAGGAACGCCCCCTCCCTCCCTGATAATGCTCGTCTGTGGACGAGTACTGCGAGCAGAGGGAGGGGGCGTTCCTCCCCGCTCACACTGCACAGCGCAATTGGCGCCACGAGGCAGAAGGACGTCTCTGGCTAACAGTCAGAAACGCCCTTCTGACCATAGAAGAGCTACGGTACCGGGCCATAAGCTCTTCACACCAGGCACACATCGGGAAAGCCGACAGTGCGCTGAACTCAGCGCACTGTCAGCTTTCCGACAGTATATAGAACTGCCTGTGTGAAAAATGGTGAAAGGTCCTCTTTAAGTGCCCCCTTCATCTTCCCCCAGTTTCATATCCCCCCTCCATCTCTCTCCATTCTGCTTAAAAAACAGTGAGACAAAAGGGTTTCCGTTTTTAAGTGGATTGGGTTTCTGTTTTTTAAGTCCACAAGTGGACCCAAAGAACGGAATGGTTTTGAAAAGTGTCCGGGCGTGAGCGCCGGTGAGCGTTTTATGCTCTCCATGGCGAAACCGTTTTTTTTTAAACTGGACACAAAGTCGGACATGCAGTACTCTGTTTTTAAAAAAACGGTTTAGCTGCAGAGAGCATAAAACGCTCACCGGCGCTCATGGCATGACAGGTTTGCATGCAGAAGACGGAAACCTGATAACCCAGCGTCAGTCCAAGTGTGTCTTTCCAGAGAAAATGGAGACTAATAATGTCTGTAAACAGAAAACCGTTAGTCTTGAATCAGGAAGTGAAGGCATGTACAGAATTAATTAACTGCAGGCTGCCATACAAAAAAAGGACAGTAGGTGGCAGCAAAGATTACAAAGAATACAATCTCTATGAACCGTATGATTACATCTAGGTGAAACGGCACAATCACAGGTGTGAAGCTCGTGTCCCTTGTACACCACATCCATACATCTAATTCCCCTACCTTTCACCTGCCTATACACATACTCCAATACAAGGGAGCATTCACACGGAGTAAAGTGGCACTGATTCTGCCATGATAACTCGCGGCAGAATCAGCGAATAAAGACTCCCATTGACTTCAATAGGTTCCGTTTTCCATGCGGAACACATTGAAATCAATGGGATTCTTTTTATCAGCGCTGATTCTGCCGCGAGTTATCATGGAGGAATCAGCACCACTTTACTCTGTGTGAATACCCCCTAATTTCCACATCCCCGCACACTACACATGTATAGCTTCACTTTTTCCCTTTAGCCACCTCCCAATTTGCAATCTCATGTAAAAATCATTACCCCTCTCCCCTCCCCCACCTACAACATGGGACTGCATGCAGACAGCACTATCCTCTCTGCCTGCTTCAGCTCCATCCTGCAGGCAGTCCCATGAATAAAGCAGCCCTACAATTTATGCAATCCCATGCATTTTAATATAAAAAAACCCCACACAAAACAGGACTAAATATTGTCACGTTAGCCGCTGACTGCTATTTTCAGCGCTGAAAAAAAAAAAAGCCTCCCATTGACTTCAATGTGTCCGGTTTAAAAAAAATGGTTTTGCCGTGGAGAGCTCAAAACGCTCACCGGAGCTCACAGACGGACTTGGCATGACAGGTTTCCGTCTTCTGCCAGTGGGCCCTATGGCTGGGGGGTCCCCATCATCTCTTCTCAGACTCAGTCGACATGTTTCGATTTCATCCTCAGGACACAGGTAGAGTTCAATACGATGGTAAAGCGGGAAGACATCAGCTCACTTCTTCACCTTTCACCCTGCTGTGCCAAAATGGACAGGACAAGACTTAGGAGAACTACAGACACATACCTCCCAACCGTCCCGATTTCCGCGGGACAGTCACGATTTGGGTGACATGTTCCGCGGTCCCGGTTGGAGGGAGGTATGTCCCGATTTCAACTCAGATCTGCGTCCAGAGGACGCAGATCTGAGTTGAACACATATGCGGCTGAAGCAAGGAGCTGACACAGGTCAGCTCCTCGCTTCGCCGCTGCCCGCCTCTCTCACTGACACATGCGGCTGAAAGAAGGAGCTGACACAGGTCAGCTCCTCGCTTCGCCGCTGCCCGCCTCTCTTCCTGACACATGCGGCTGAAGCTGCTCGCGTGCTCGCTTCACCGCTGCGTCTCTCTCTCGCTGACACATGCGGCTGAAGCGAGGAGCTGACCTGTGTCAGCTCCTCGCTTCGCTGCTGCCGCCGGCTCCTGGCTTGTAGACGCGATGTACAAGCCAGGAGCCGGCGGCAGCGGCGAAGCGAGGAGCTGACACAGGTCAGCTCCTCGCTTCAGCCGCATGTGTCAGCGAGAGAGAGAGACGCAGCGGCGAAGCGAGCACGCGAGCAGCTTCAGCCGCATGTGTCAGGAAGAGAGGCGGACAGCGGCGAAGCGAGGAGCTGACCTGTGTCAGCTCCTTCCTTCAGCCGCATGTGTCAGCGAGAGAGGCGGGCAGAGAGCGGCGAGGGAGCAGAGGAGAAGGTAAGTTTAATGTGGAGGTGGAACGTGAATCTGGGGGCAGATGAAGGAGAGGACGGCATGACACTGGGGGCAGAGATGGAGAGGACGGCATGACACTGGGGGCAGAGATGGAGAGGACATGAATCTGGGGGCAGAGATGGGGGACATGAATCTGGGGGCAGAGATGGAGGGACATGAATCTGGGGGCAGAGATGGGGGACATGAATCTGGGGGCAGAGATAGGGGACATGAATCTGGGGTCAGAGATGTGGGACATGAATCTGGGGGCAGAGATGGGGACATGAATCTGGGGGCAGAGATGGAGTGGACATGAATCTGGGGGCAGAGATGGAGGGGACATGAATCTGGGGGCAGAGATGGAGGGACATGAATCTGGGGGCAGAGATGGGGGACATGAATCTGGGGGAAGATAGGGGACATGAATCTGGGGTCAGAGATGTGGGACATGAATCTGGGGGCAGAGATGTGGGGACATGAATCTGGGGGCAGAGATGGAGAGGACATGAATCTGGGGCAGAGATGGAAGAGGGACATGAAACTGGGGGCAGATGAAGGGTGTATATGAAACTGGGGGAGAGATAGAGGGGGGACATATAATTTACGGGTGACTGTAGGAGGATTATACTGTGTGCGGCACATGAAAAAATTAACGAGTGGGTGGAGTCAACACAAAAGTGGGCGGGGCTAAATTTGCCGCGGCGCGCTACGCACGCCGCACATTTTGTCCCTCTTTCGGTTCTTCAAAAGTTGGGAGGTATGCAGACACCTCTGTGGGAACAAGGGCTAGGGGAGTTGCTTTTTTTTTTTGTTTCTGACATGACTTTTGCAGGGGGACCACTAAGGTAACATTATACTGCCTGGAGCCATTAAGTGGTATTATACTGTGTGGGGTCCACTAAGAGGGCACTATATTGTGTGTGGGACCTTAATGGGACATGATATGATGTCATCTCATGCTAACTTTATAGGTCCAAGCTCCATCCACATGTTAAAGGACACGACTGTTGATGGCTCATAAAGTCTTATGTTTGTGTAATGACAGTCACCTCTATTACAGAAGTGTCTGACCTCTGCATAAGCAATACCGCCCCTGCTACCTCTTCTGTCACCCCCTTTACCTCATAGATTGTAAGCTCTTGCGAGCAGGGCCCTCAGTCCCAATGTGTGAAATGACTTTCTTTGTAATGTATCTTTCTGTCTGTATTTGAACCCTACAAATTGTACAGCGCTGCGGAATATGTTGGTGCTATATAAATAAAATTTATTATTATTATTATTATATGGCGACACAAATATTTATTTTTTCTATTTTCCAAAGTTTTAGATTTTTGTTAAGGTGTTAAAAAATAACAAAAGCTACACAAGTTTGGTATCGCCACAATCGTAGCGATCCACAGAATACAGTATATATAACATCATTTTGGCTGCATAGTGAATGCCCTAAATATAAAACCCGTAAGAAAATGGCATCAATGCAGTTTTTTCTATTTTATCTTTGCAGCTTCCCAGTACATTGTGTAGAATATTAAGTGGTTCCCTTAGGAAGTAAAGTTTGACATGTAAAATGTATGTCCTGACATGGCTCTATGAAGATGATGGCTTTAGGAAGCAGTCACAAAATGAAAAGACTTCAGGCTCCAATTGGGTTCACTAACTTACTGCAAGTTCCTCTGTGTGGACAGCAGGTGGCGCAGTCGTCCACTAGTAAGCAGCGGCGTGAGCTGTGACGTCCTGACGCAGGAAGACGAATGACGTGAACTTGGAGCGTTCCGTCTGCTGCGTGTGGGAGCCGCGGCCTGGACTCCAGTGAGTGCGGAGGTGGCATTTATAGGGTTAATGCGGGGATGTGATGGGGACCCGGGTGCGGGGCACAGGGCGGGATCTCAGGGGCTGGGACAGGACGGAGGGCTCGGGCGGTACATGCTGGGGGAGGGGGATGTACAGGGAGGGCAGGAGATGCTGAGTGACAGTGGCTGTAAGGTATTGGGAGACAGGGGCAAAAGCAGAAGTTGTGAGGGGTGTAAAGTATGGGGGATGGAGAGGTCAGTCACTGTGAGGAGGGGAGAGGAGAGGTGTAAGGTATGGGGGAGACAAGTCATGGCCGGAACTTATGGGGGACAGATGGTGGTGGCCATAAAATATAAGGGAGGGGGATGAGGAGCTGTAGCTGTAGGGTGGAGATAGATGGCGGCTGTAAGGTATGGAGGAGGAGGATGAGGGTTATCAGTAAGAAGACGGGTGTCTGTGGCTATAAGTAATGGGGGGGCAAGTGTCATCGCCTGTAAGGAATGGGGGGGGGGGTAGGTGTTGGCGTCTGTAAAGAATTGGTGTCGATGACTTTAGTGTATGGCGGGGACAGGTGTTGGCTCCGCAAAGAAATTGGGGAGGTAAAGGTATCAGTTCCTGTCAGAAATGCGGGGCTAAAGGTGTCAGCGAACATAAGGAATTGGGGGGATGGGGCAGATGTCGGCGTCTGTAATGTGTGGAGCGGACAGGTGTCGATGGCTTTAATGTATGGCGGGGACAGGTATCTGCTTCTATACTGTATGGCGGGGACAGGTGTCTGCTTCTATACTGTATGGCGGGGACAGGTATCTGCTTCTATACTGTATGGCGGGGACAGGTGTCGGTGTGTAATGGCGGGGACAGGTATCTGCTTCTATACTGTATGGCGGGAACAGGTGTCGGTGTGTAATGGCGGGGACAGGTATCGGTGTGTAATGTATGGCGGGGACAGGTATCTGCTTCTATACTGTATGGGGGGGACAGGTGTCTGCTTCTATACTGTATGGGGGGGACAGGTATCGGTGTGTAATGTATGGCGGGGACAGGTATCTGCTTCTATACTGTATGGCGGGAACAGGTGTCGGTGTGTAATGGCGGGGACAGGTATCGGTGTGTAATGTATGGCGGGGACAGGTATCTGCTTCTATACTGTATGGCGGGGACAGGTATCTGCTTCTATACTGTATGGCGGGGACAGGTGTCTGCTTCTATACTGTATGGCGGGGACAGGTATCTGCTTCTATACTGTATGGCGGGGACAGGTATCTGCTTCTATACTGTATGGCGGGGACAGGTATCTGCTTCTATACTGTATGGCGGGGACAGGTGTCTGCTTGTATACTGTATGGCGGGGACAGGTATCTGCTTCTATACTGTATGGCGGGGACAGGTATCTGCTTCTATACTGTATGGCGGGGACAGGTGTCTGCTTCTATACTGTATGACGGGGACAGGTATCTGCTTCTATACTGTATGGCGGGGACAGGTGTCTGCTTCTATACTGTATGGCGGGGACAGGTATCTGCTTCTATACTGTATGGCGGGGAGAGGTATCTGCTTCTATACTGTATGGCGGGGACAGGTATCTGCTTCTATACTGTATGGGGGGGACAGGTATCTGCTTCTATACTGTATGGCGAAGAACGGTATCTGTTTCTATACTGTATGGCGGGGACAGGTATCTGCTTCTATACTGTATGGCGGGGACAGGTATCTGCTTCTATACTGTATGGCGGGGAGAGGTATCTGCTTCTATACTGTATGGCGGGGACAGGTATCTGCTTCTATACTGTATGGGGGGGACAGGTATCGGTGTGTAATGTATGGCGGGGACAGGTATCTGCTTCTATACTGTATGGCGGGGACAGGTATCTGCTTCTATTCTGTATGGCGGGGACAGGTATCTGCTTCTATACTGTATGGCGGGGACAGGTATCTGCTTCTATTCTGTATGGCGGGGACAGGTATCTGCTTCTATACTGTATGGCGGGGACAGGTGTCTGCTTCTATACTGTATGGAGGGGACAGGTGTCTGCTTCTATACTGTATGGGGGGGACAGGTATCTGCTTCTATACTGTATGGCGGGGACAGGTATCTGCTTCTATACTGTATGGGGGGGACAGGTATCTGCTTCTATACTGTATGGCGGGGACAGGTATCTGCTTCTATACTGTATGGCGGGGACAGGTATCTGCTTCTATACTGTATGGCGGGGACAGGTGTCTGCTTCTATACTGTATGGGGGGGACAGGTATCTGCTTCTATACTGTATGGCGGGGACAGGTATCTGCTTCTATACTGTATGGCGGGGACAGGTATCTGCTTCTATACTGTATGGCGAAGAACGGTATCTGTTTCTATACTGTATGGCGGGGACAGGTATCTGCTTCTATACTGTATGGCGGGGACAGGTATCTGCTTCTATACTGTATGGGGGGGACAGGTGTCTGCTTCTATACTGTATGGCGGGGAGAGGTATCTGCTTCTATACTGTATGGCGGGGACAGGTATCTGCTTCTATACTGTATGGGGGGGACAGGTATCTGCTTCTATACTGTATGGCGGGGACAGGTATCTGCTTCTATACTGTATGGCGGGGACAGGTGTCTGCTTCTATACTGTATGGCGGGGACAGGTATCTGCTTCTATTCTGTATGGCGGGGACAGGTATCTGCTTCTATACTGTATGGCGGGGACAGGTGTCTGCTTCTATACTGTATGGCGGGGACAGGTGTCTGCTTCTATACTGTATGGAGGGGACAGGTGTCTGCTTCTATACTGTATGGCGGGGACAGGTATCTGCTTCTATACTGTATGGGGGGGACAGGTATCTGCTTCTATACTGTATGGCGGGGACAGGTATCTGCTTCTATACTGTATGGCGGGGACAGGTATCTGCTTCTATACTGTATGGCGGGGACAGGTATCTGCTTCTATACTGTATGGCGGAGACAGGTATCTGCTTCTATACTGTATGGAGGGGACAGGTATCTGCTTCTATACTGTATGGCGGGGACAGGTATCTGCTTCTATACTGTATGGCGGGGACAGGTATCTGCTTCTATACTGTATGGAGGGGACAGGTATCTGCTTCTATACTGTATGGGGGGGACAGGTATCTGCTTCTATACTGTATGGCGGGGACAGGTATCTGCTTCTATACTGTATGGGGGGGACAGGTATCTGCTTCTATACTGTATGGCGGGGACAGGTATCTGCTTCTATACTGTATGGCGGGGACAGGTATCTGCTTCTATACTGTATGGCGGGGACAGGTATCTGCTTCTATACTGTATGGCGGGGACAGGTATCGGTGTGTAATGTATGGCGGGGACAGGTATCTGCTTCTATACTGTATGGAGGGGACAGGTATCTGCTTCTATACTGTATGGTGGGGACAGGTATCTGCTTCTATACTGTATGGCGGAGACAGGTATCTGCTTCTATACTGTATGGAGGGGACAGGTATCTGTGTGTAATGTATGGCGGGGACAGGTATCTGCTTCTATACTGTATGGCGGGGACAGGTATCTGCTTCTATACTGTATGGCGGGGACAGGTGTCTGCTTCTATACTGTATGGCGGGGACAGGTATCTGCTTGTATACTGTATGGCGGGGACAGGTATCTGCTTCTATACTGTATGGCGGGGACAGGTATCTGCTTCTATACTGTATGGCGGGGACAGGTATCTGCTTGTATACTGTATGGCGGGGACAGGTGTCTGCTTCTATACTGTATGGCGGGGACAGGTATCTGCTTCTATACTGTATGGCGGGGACAGGTATCTGCTTCTATACTGTATGGAGGGGACAGGTATCTGCTTCTATACTGTATGGCGGGGACAGGTATCTGCTTCTATACTGTATGGCGGGGACAGGTATCTGCTTCTATACTGTATGGCGGGGACAGGTATCTGCTTCTATACTGTATGGCGGGGACAGGTATCTGCTTCTATACTGTATGGAGGGGACAGGTATCTGCTTCTATACTGTATGGCGGGGACAGGTATCTGCTTCTATACTGTATGGGGGGGACAGGTATCTGCTTCTATACTGTATGGCGGGGACAGGTATCTGCTTCTATACTGTATGGCGGGGACAGGTATCTGCTTCTATACTGTATGGCGGGGACAGGTATCTGCTTCTATACTGTATGGCGGGGACAGGTATCTGCTTGTATACTGTATGGCGGGGACAGGTGTCTGCTTTTATACTGTATGGCGGGGACAGGTATCTGCTTCTATACTGTATGGCGGGGACAGGTATCTGCTTCTATACTGTATGGCGGGGACAGGTATCTGCTTCTATACTGTATGGCGGGGACAGGTATCTGCTTCTATACTGTATGGCGGGGACAGGTATCTGCTTCTATACTGTATGGCGGGGGCAGGTGTCTGCTTCTATACTGTATGGCAGGGACAGGTGTCTGCTTCTATACTGTATGGCGGGGACAGGTGTCTGCTTCTATACTGTATGGCGGGGACAGGTGTCTGCTTCTATACTGTATGGCGGGGACAGGTGTCTGCTTCTATACTGTATGGCGAAGAACGGTATCTGTTTCTATACTGTATGGCGGAGACAGGTATCTGCTTCTATACTGTATGGCGGGGACAGGTATCTGCTTCTATACTGTATGGCGGGGACAGGTGTCTGCTTCTATACTGTATGGCGGGGACAGGTATCTGCTTCTATACTGTATGGCGGGGACAGGTATCTGCTTCTATACTGTATGGGGGGGACAGGTATCTGCTTCTATACTGTATGGCGGGGACAGGTATCTGCTTCTATACTGTATGGCGAAGAACGGTATCTGTTTCTATACTGTATGGCGGGGACAGGTATCTGCTTCTATACTGTATGGCGGGGACAGGTATCTGCTTCTATACTGTATGGCGGGGACAGGTATCTGCTTCTATACTGTATGGCGGGGACAGGTGTCTGCTTCTATACTGTATGGCGGGGACAGGTATCTGCTTCTATACTGTATGGCGGGGACAGGTATCTGCTTCTATACTGTATGGGGGGGACAGGTATCTGCTTCTATACTGTATGGAGGGGACAGGTATCTGCTTCTATACTGTATGGCGGGGACAGGTATCTGCTTCTATACTGTATGGCGGGGACAGGTATCTGCTTCTATACTGTATGGCGAAGAACGGTATCTGTTTCTATACTGTATGGCGGGGACAGGTATCTGCTTCTATACTGTATGGCGGGGACAGGTATCTGCTTCTATACTGTATGGCGAAGAACGGTATCTGTTTCTATACTGTATGGCGGGGACAGGTATCTGCTTCTATACTGTATGGCGGGGACAGGTATCTGCTTCTATACTGTATGGCGGGGACAGGTGTCTGCTTCTATACCGTATGGCGGGGATAGGTATCTGCTTCTATACTGTATGGCGGGGACAGGTATCTGCTTCTATACTGTATGGCGGGGACAGGTATCTGCTTCTATACTGTATGGCGGGGACAGGTATCTGCTTCTATACTGTATGGCGGGGACAGGTATCTGCTTCTATACTGTATGGCGGGGACAGGTATCTGCTTGTATACTGTATGGCGGGGACAGGTGTCGGTGTGTAATGTATGGCGGGGACAGGTGTCGGTGTGTAATGTATGGCGGGGACAGGTGTCGGTGTGTAATGTATGGCGGGGACAGGTGTCGGTGTGTAATGTATGGCGGGGTCAAGTGTTGGCGGCCATAAGGACTTGATTTTGAGGGATAGATGGCACAAGCTGTTACCTTGCCAGGGCCAGTCTTGGGCTATCGGTGACTCCAGACTTTGACAACCTTCTCTTATTGTCTCCTCAGGTCGTAGATTGAGTCTCCACCGCCATCATGTACTGTTTACAATGGCTGCTGCCGGTTCTCCTCATCCCCAAGCCTCTAAATCCAGCTCTTTGGTTCAACCACTCGATGTTCATGGGCTTCTACCTCCTGAGCTTCTTACTGGAGAGGAAGCCTTGCACCATCTGCGCCTTGGTCTTCTTGGGGGCCCTCATCCTCATCTGCTACAGTTGTTGGGGCAATTGCTTTTTGTATCACTGTAGTGGCAGCCAGCTACCAGATGCTGCCCATGACCCGGCGGTGGTGGGCACCTAGATAGGCCTCACCCTTCCTTTGCCCACGGATTGCTGCTTTTTGCCAGGGGCATGACACAGCTTGCACCATTGTGTCTTGAGGACTATACTGAGACTACAGGGACATCATGTTAAATGAAGGTTTTTGTGCGATGGATCTCCTTTTTTCCTGTTATCATGCACATGGAGGTGGGCAGAGACATTTGCATTACCATCCCTTGGTATTATCTGGCTGGGGAGACTTTTAGTTGTATTTTGGGGGCTCCTCCAGCTCTGGGTCTTCTGTCCATTTTGCTGACAGCCATTTTCTGATACTGCCCTGCTCATCCCATCTCACCAGTGTACATATTCAGGTGGCGTTTTGTGGGCTCCTGCATCGGTGGTGTTGCACATTTTGTAGTGAATTTAATAGATTTGCACTTGTGTATATCGGTCCGGTCCACAGAATGGCTGCCACAAGCGGAAGCAGGACACAAGTACACGTCAAGTCGCTCTTTCACCCCCATAGACAGTGTATGTGTATTCATGGCAAGGCTGCCCGCTGTTTTTGGCTGCCAGTACACTGTATGCGAGGTTGCTGTAGTCCTGTGGGTGTGTATGGACCATCAGATTTTATCCTTTTGTGTTGGGGCGAGACAAACCTGAATAAAGCTTTATTAATCATGACAACGACCTGTGTATGACAATCACTGCTAGCTATGGTCCCTCCAGAACACCCGCTCATGATGGAGATTTTTGTCTAACTTCTGCTTTCGGCCAACAGGGTATTGGTTATTATAGTTTAGGGTTATTTTTATAAAGCACAAAATTGCCCCCTGACAGGGCAGTTTATTTGTTGATGGTGGAACGGACCTCCCCTACCTATGGTAATGCGTGTTAGGCTGAGGCCCCACATTGCAAAAACGCAGCTTTTTTTTGTTGCAGATTTATTTAGGCCAAAGCCAGGAGTGGATTGAGCAGAAGGGAGAAGTAGAAGAACTTCCTTTATATTTCTCATTCCTTTTGTAGCCATTCTTGGCCTTGGCTCAAAACAAACAGAAAAATCTGCAACAAAAAAAGTGGCATTTCTGCAATATGCGGCCTCAGCCTAAAAAGCTGCTTTTCCAGGAGGGTGTGGGGTAAAGTGTGACCTGTTTGGGCATTGTCTCCTCTGTTCCATAGGGTACTGGCCTGGATGGAAGTGTAGAGGCTCACGTGCCCATTGCAGTCACCTGATGGGTACTGGTGATGTCTCTGCTAACCGGAGCTTCCTCATTTCTGGCCCTACTGGTTACAACACCAAATGGAACAGAACAACAGACAACAGGTTGTCTTGATCAGTTGCGAATGGATATGACAATGAATGTGATCTGGGCTTATCAGCTTAGCCATGATGTCCTTATCGTGGACAGGCTACCAGGCATATAACTCGGCCACCATCAGGACATCATGGCTAGGGTTGACTAAGATGCAATTAGTTTGTGTGATCAGGGTCTGCATGAAATATATTTCCATCATTTGCTCCCTAAGGGATTTTATTCAGCTACGAGACCAGTGACGTCCAGGATCTGCGACTACCCGAAAAAGTCTCAACCAGATCACAGCCACCTCTCCATTAAAGTGAGTGTCGTAAAGTGCAACCTTCGGCACTCCAACTGTTGTAAAACTACAACTCCCAGCATGCATACACGCTCTGCTGTTCTTGGAACTCCCATGGAAGTGACTGGAGCATGATGGGAGTTGTAGTTTCACAACAGCCGGAGTGCTGAAGGTTGCTGACCCCTGTCTTATAGGCATACAACTCATTCACGTGTCTGGGCGGAATCTAGATAGTGCTAAGTATGAAGGAGCAGAGCACCCCGAATTCCCCTCTCCCACGTGGTCACTATAGTGTAATGAAGGAATGTTCAAGGAAACTTCCACAATCCTAGGCACGTCTTCTCACCCCCAGAGATGACACATCACTTGGCCTCGCCGTGCCCTGATCTGCTTGGCTTTACAGGACGTGATGCAATTTTTCTGGGGGAGGAACAGAAAAGACTTGTAGTCATCGCCCATGTTCTTGTAAGACACTATCATTACCTTGTATTTCTCTAGTACATTTGGCTGATATGTAACACGTCTTCTTGGTTCAGTTATATAGTTTAGAATTATATTATAGAAATTGCTGCTGCTTATTGGAAACCGTCAACAAGTTGCTTTTAAAAGATTTATGGCCACTTAATACATTGTATATGTGGTGATGTATTGCTGTGGGATGTTCCACAGTAAAAACTTGTTGTCACCTGTCCACAGACTAGATAAGTGTCTGATATATATTATGTGTATGAGCTGGCAGGTGTGAGTATCGCTGTACTCAGATGGACACCATGGTTCCCCTTTACTCCTCCCTCACAGGACATGTTTCCCAGAGTATATATAAGTTATGTGCCAACTCCTTCAGGCTAGTATGAATAGGGTGCAATGCGCTTTTGATAATTCCGCTTTCTTTTATTCTCTGTTTGGATGACACACAACCTCATTCACTTTTCTGGTCCTGTAAAACACAGCGCTGGTGTCTGCCTTCGCCGAAAGGGGCTTTTCCCACTAATGACACTTATCCCCTGTCCTGTGGATAGGGAACAAGGGTCTACATACTGGAGGGGTCCCCACTGCTAGGACAGGGGTCCCGAGTCCCCTTGCAGACCTCCGTTCCCATTCCTTCCATTCTTTTCCTGTGGGTAAAGGGATCCCTATGAGGCCGGAGGCCCACATAGCGAAAACACTGCAGGAAAATCATGGAGTTTTACAGTCAGGGCTAAGTGAATGGGATTCTAGCAAACCCCATGCCCACTTTACAGTAAAAAACGTGGTGTGATTTTGGAAATTGCAGCATATGAATTGTACCTATAGGGAAACCGCTGGCGTCTCCATAACTGAAACAGAAAGTCCGCAGAGAACTTGTCTAAAGCACTGCAAGAAGAAGCGCGATGTGTCACCGCCACGGTTTATCCCGCAGCGCTTTTGTTTTTGCTGTCGGGCCTGTGCCTAAAAAGGATTTTCCATGTGATACATCATCAGTATGCAATCAATTGGGATCTGACATCCATTTTTTTTTTTCCCTCTAGCTGTAAAAATCTGCTACTGACTTCTATTGTAATGAATTCTGCCTCAAAATCCTCCTGAAAAAACAAACAAACAAAAAAACATACCCTATAAGTAAATAATAGGCACCCTGCTCCTCAGACCTTATATTTAACTCAGTGTTTGCTTTCACTTTGTAGGATCCTTATCAGGAAGCAAAGTTCACAAGGGCAATAAACTTTGTGTTAGAATTGGCACAAGGGTTACACAAGTGAAACTAGCACGAGGGGTTACTCAGAACACCCGGCCCTGGCACAATCCATTCCCATGATATAGATTTGTATAGGAGTGCACGTCAATGTGATGGCCGCTGCTGGGGGCCTGTTACATAGTTTGCAGATTTTCCAGCCATTATCACGTTGGTCAGCACATGTGAGATCACTTTACCTGCTGCAGCGTGGCTTAAGGGTGTATTCACATGCAGCAGATTAGTTACAAATATCCTATACATTCACTGCACCATAAGGCCTGTGAGGTTCATTACCACAAGTATTCCGCTGAGGGCGGGTTCACATCAGCGTCGGGTTTCCGTCTTCTGCCCTGAGAAACTGGACAGGAGACGGAAACCTGGCGGTCAGTTTTCAAACCCATTCACTTGAATGTGTTTGCAAAGTGACCGCCATGAGAGTCTTGTGACTCTCCGGCGAAACAATTATTTATTTATTTATTTTTTTAACTGGACACTAAGTCCTGTATGTCCAACTTTGTGTGCGGTTAAAAAAAAACAACCAGTTTCGCCGCGGACAGGCAGAAGACGCACACGGGCGATCACTTTGCAAACCCATTCAAGTGAATGGGTTTGAAAACTGACCGCCGGGTTTCCATCCCCTGTCCAGTTTCTTGGGGCAGAAGACAAAAACCCGCCGGATGGGCTGAAGCGGAGACCGGGCGCAGGTGTGAACCCCCCCCCCTTTACACACTGCAGATGTGTCGTGACTGTCGCACTTGTATGTATGGATCTGGAAATTCTCCATAGCTGGCGCTGACTGCGGTTATGTCAGTCAGCCGGGTCTGGCAAAGGATGCAACGGGAAGGAAGGTGAGCAGTGTAACATCGGCCACTACCTGGGGTATTCCCATGACGCTTGTTCACTAACCTGCAGGCTGTTGTGATCTCTTCACTTCCTGCAGGGTTTCACTTGCACGGGATTGGTTGTAAATGAATTACCACAGTGTGAGGCTGATGTAGCAGAGCTGGATTTGAGTGCGTTTGCATTACATACAGAGGTAATGGACTCCCTATCTCAGCCCTTATCAGCCAAATTAAATTAAACTGACTGATAAAAGCTCAGAAATCCCGCAGCTCTCTCCTCCCCATCTGTGTCATTTAAGTAGCAGAGCTTCTCAAACAGCTCAGAGCTCCCAGCCCCTCCCCCCTGAGAGCAGGCAGCTACATCACTTGACAAATGAGCAGATAATCCCAAGGGTCATAGAAACGGAGTGTAAACAATTAAGTGAATAAATTAAGATAGCGGCCAAACAAAGCAGTTTTGATAAATCAATGTATTTAGGAAAAGTCTTAAATCCACATAGACTAGCAGTATAGATAGGAGCCGTGTGATGGGACAACCCCTTTAAGGACTATAGAACAGACATCCTGGTGTCTTTCCAAGTGTCTCTCATTCTGCAGACTGTCTGATACAGCAGTATACACTCACCGGCCACTTTATTAGGTACACCTGTCCAACTGCTCGTTAACACTTAATTTCTAATCAGCCAATCACATGGCGGCAACTCAGTGCATTTAGGCATGTAGACATGGTCAAGACAATCTCCTGCAGTTCAAACCGAGCATCAGTATGGGGAAGAAAGGTGATTTGAGTGCCTTTGAACGTGGCATGGTTGTTGGTGCCAGAAGGGCTGGTCTGAGTATTTCAGAAACTGCTGATCTACTGGGATTTTCACGCACAACCATCTCTAGGGTTTACAGAGAATGGTCCGAAAAAGAAAAAACATCCAGTGAGCGGCAGTTCTGTGGGCGGAAATGCGTTGTTGATGCCAGAGGTCAGAGGAGAATGGCCAGACTGGTTCGAGCTGATAGAAAGGCAACAGTGACTCAAATAGCCACCCGTTACAACCAAGGTAGCCAGAAGAGCATCTCTGAACGCACAGTACGTCGAACTTTGAGGCAGATGGGCTACAGCAGCAGAAGACCACACCGGGTGCCACTCCTTTCAGCTAAGAACAGGAAACTGAGGCTACAATTTGCACAAGCTCATCGAAATTGGACAATTGAAGATTGGAAAAACGTTGCCTGGTCTGATGAGTCTCGATTTCTGCTGCGACATTCGGATGGTAGGGTCAGAATTTGGCGTCAACAACATGAAAGCATGGATCCATCCTGCCTTGTATCAACGGTTCAGGCTGGTGGTGGTGGTGTCATGGTGTGGGGAATATTTTCTTGGCACTCTTTGGGCCCCTTGGTACCAATTGAGCATCGTTGCAACGCCAAAGCCTACCTGAGTATTGTTGCTGACCATGTCCATCCCTTTATGACCACAATGTACCTAACATCTGATGGCTACTTTCAGCAGGATAATGCAATGCCATGTCATAAAGCTGGAATCATCTCAGACTGGTTTCTTGAACATGACAATGAGTTCACTGTACTCCAATGGCCTCCACAGTCACCAGATCTCAATCCAATAGAGCATCTTTGGGATGTGGTGGAACGGGAGATTTGCATCATGGATATGCAGCCGAAAAATCTGTGGCAACTGTGATGCCATCATGTCAATATGGACCAAAATCTCTGAGGAATGCTTCCAGCACCTTGTTGAATCTATGCCACGAAGAATTGAGGCAGTTCTGAAGGCAAAAGGGGGTCCAACCCGTTACTAGCATGGTGTACCTAATAAAGTGGCCGGTGAGTGTACATCTCCATCCACATATAGGTGTCCAAAAGAAAGCCTGGCCTTAGGCTGGAGTCATACAGGACTTATCAGCTGCAGGGTTATCTAGTTTTTAGTATTGATGGCACATCAGATCCTCAAGGCTCACCGGTGATGGACCTGCCCCAAGACAGTGCAGTTCTTGGTACTGCTTACATACCAGGAGCTGCGCTGCACAACCTATACTGGTGAGTATCAGTACGGCAGCACCATGGTCTATGGGACAGCACTGCAGTACGGTGAGTGAGCCAGGCTGACTGGGTGCAGGTGACCTGTGGGAGTCCCAGGATTGGCCATCTATACTAAACCGCACAACTCCTTTACCTTTAGGACACCTGCTGATCTTGGTCCCGAGTGAGTCTTCTCATTCCTCTAAGGAAATGTTTCACATTTTCACTGCAGAATCCAACCATTAGCACATATAGGTTAGGATCTGTAGCATCTAAACCATGTTCGGTCTGGATTTGTCACTGGGCTCAGCTGGACTGAAGCCTCCTGCACTAGTGTAGTTGCGGGGCAACCAAGTAGACATTCAGTTATTGTGTGGATAGAAGTTATTGCGACATCCACTAGATCGCAGTGAGGAGGTCTCCTGTAATCTAAGGCCTATCCTCCCACAGAGCCCTGCTCACCGATTTCTGTACAGCCTGCCCTGGTAGTCAGAACTTCCGAGCTATTACTCCCTCCTCAGCAGAGATGGAAAGAATCCTTCAAATTACATATTGCCATAACTTTTAGGTAACTGTCTAGGCCTATTGTGGCACCGCAGTAGTTACAGGCAATGTGACGTAGATTTCTGGAAAAAGCCTACCATGGAATAATTGTGAACATACGCATTGGGGTCCTGGGCTCAAATCTAGCCAAGGATAATATCTGGAAGGAGTTTGTATGCTCTCCCCATGTTTGTGTGGGTTTCCTACGGGTACTCTGGTTTCCTCACACACTCCAGAGATACTGATAGGGGATTTAGACTGAGAGGCCTACAGGGCAGTGATGACAATACCTGTACAATGATGCAGAAGTAAGCAAAAGAAATATACCGCCATTTTATTTGTAATATTCTAGCGGTGACATTTGCTGCCTCCGTGTATGTTGAAGCCTTGTGTCATGTGATCCACAACGGACCACTAGGCCAGCACTGACTCTCCAGCGCCCACTGCAGTCAGCCGATCTGTGCAGGATTCCTTATTAGGCTCACTTCCAATTTAATACTATGATATATCCAAGTAATAAGTAATCACTAGTGTAGCTCCAGAAACTCTCTTTCAAGGCTGTGGACCCAGGTAGCATGAATAGCAGATTCTGACTAATCCTATCCACACGATGTGGCGCTACATGGAGTATTAGGGCTAGTTCACACGGGGGCAATGAGCAATACAGTGGTGGTCTATGGAGACTGCTAGCAGAAAAAAGAAGTGACATGACCCTTCTTCAGGCAGATTCCACCTGAGGAAAGCAATAGAAGTGAATGGGAGGCAAAAAACGCCTAGTGTTTTGGGGTTTTTTTGCAAAAAAACGCAACTGAAAACACCTAGCTTTTTTTTTTTTTTTTTTAATATACAGTCTATTCACGTGGGGAGGGGAAAACCACCTGGCGTTTTCTGAAGTAGTTTTTACCAAAAACTGCTCCAGAAAACGCCTCAAAGTAAAAAAAACCCGTTTTTTTTTTTTCGGGACCAAAATAAGCCAGGCGGTTTTTATGTGTGAACTAGCCCTTAAGCGAAGTTCACACAGTTTTTTGGTCAGGAAAAATCTGCTCAGGAAAATTCCTGAGGCGTTTTATTGAAGCGTTTTTCCGCCTGAAAAAAAAAAAAAAAAAAAATCAATGCAAGTCAATGGGAGGCGAAAAAAACGCTAGCTTTTTTCTGAGGTGTTTTTTGACAAAGACTAAGATTTTCCGCCTCCCTTTGACTTGCATTGATTTTTTTTTTTCCAGCAGGAAAACGCCTCAGGAATTTCCTGAGCGGATTTTTCCTGACCAAATAACTCAGTGTGAACTCAGCTTGAGCCTAATAATGGCCTAGACCACGTTACATTGCTGGAGCGTGCGATCCCATTAGAAGATAATATAGAAGACATTGGGAAATATTTTCTTCTATTTTCATTGGTCCAGGGATGAGCAAACAAGCTTGGCTAGTTAGGAATTTTCCCCCGAAAAATTTCAGCTTTGGTTGATCCCAAAATTTTTCGTATTTGCCACCGTCAACCTCTATTAGGCTGTGTTCACACTGAGTTTTTTGGTCAGTAAACTGACTCAAATTCCTCCTTCTAAAAACACCTTACCCTAGGACTGTATGGTGAGGCGTAATCGGAGTCAGTTTCCTGACCAAATTAATTCCTGAGCCAAAACCCTCCGTGTGAACGCAGCCTTATACTCTAAGGTTTTGATCCAGTCCAGGTTTTGGTAACAAATACTCCCAAGCAGTGTTAATCTAACCAAGAGTTATGTTTGGCCAGTAGATGGCGACACAGACCGCCTTAACCCGACCGCGTTCATCTAACATTATACAATAGAAATAAAAAGCAGGAGTCGCGGCGTCCGCCTCTCGTCTTTATTGACCATACCATCAGTAAGCATATTATTGCTATGGACATATAAGCAGTAGTGCCAGTGTTTAAGTATTATTAAAGTAAACCTACCAGATGTCCGCCCCCGCCAAAGCCATGCCTGTCCAATACTGCTGCAACGTAAGGGTTCCAGGTAGATGTCCCCTTTACTTCTAGACATTAGAGTGATCCCATGGCATCCTAAAGGGAAAGCCTGGTCCCCCATACAGATTAACCCTTCCCTGTCTCATATCAAATGACACTAAAAAAAAAGGAAAATCACTCCGATACTACAAACAGACCTGTAACACAACTCTACATACAGTGTATCCGGGCTAGTATTCACAATACGACGCTCTCCCCTTGCACTCAAGTGGTATAGAACCATTAAAAAACATGTACAGTCTATATACATATTTATCAGTAACGCAGGCAGATCTACTAGATTGGCACCTTAAAGGAGGGAGCCGCGTACCACCCCCCTGACCTGAACGGAAAAGCCAGGGCGGGTACCTAGAACGCTGTCACCTTCACCCGTCTCCCTCCAGGATTGGCAATAAAAATCCCACACCTTTCCCATCCCTGAGAAATTGGTGGACTAACCCATACCGTGCTGGCAGAGTCCACAGTTTTGCCAGTGATACAACACAGGGTCAGTCTCGAGGCTCCCATACAACCGCAACGAAATGCATTCGTACCATTATCAAAAGTCCTATCCAAATTAGGCCATTTCTAGGATTGACGCCATCAACCCCGGTCTAGTTCACCAAAAAATAAAATTAAATATTAAAAAAAAAAAGGATTTAGTTCAGCTCCCCATGAGGTGAAGAAATACATAGAGATGCCTGGTGCGGGGCCTGAGGAGGCAGTGCATGACCCAGGGATTCAAAGCCAATCCCTGTGCCAGGCCCTGCACCAAGCATAACACAATAATAAGAGCCTAAAGGAACACTCAGAACACTATAATGATGGGGGAAATAACCGTAACTTAGGAATATCTGATCTACAAATGTAACACAAAGGCCCGCTGGGCTATTCAACAATTTTCCTTTCTGAATTTCTTACTACAAGACCACCTACGAGGGAAAAAGAATAAAAAACATGGCTGCTGTGACGGTCGACAGAAATCGGTAACTGCAAGGGAGTAAGTAGTCAGCGGATGTCTCAAGTCTGACCCTATACAGGGTTAACTGGGGAGGTGGTGTAGTCACTTCATTATCAAAAACATAGCACGACGGTATGACCCCGCGTGGAAGACGGAAGTGGGACTTTGGTCCTCAGAGGAGTCTTTAAGTAGTTTGGAAGACCCCATAACCCTCCCACAAGTATATATATATATATATATAAAAACATGGAATCGGTAGTAAGAGATGGCAGGGCAGTGGTGATCCCTCCTGAGTGAGTTATTTACAAGTGTGTATGAGCGCCCCCATGTGGTGGGTCAAGTCTTATGGAAGAAACGGATGAATTTTCATAGGGGGGGGGGGGGGGGATATAGACATGTATCAGTAGGTAATGTATCGGAAGCAGCCGAATTCTCCGGAACGTGATGGAAAACTTAAGAGCCTCTGCAGAAGATACAAGATGGACATGAACAGAGCTGAGAGCTTGCCTTCTGTCCCAGTAGAAAAAACAAAAAAGTTCTGTCCCGTCCATTTAGTGTCATCAGATCCTCGACAAGGAAACGTGTCGGGTCTGGGTAGTATTGCATCTGTGTCTGCCATAGTTTGATAGGGCTGATCGTTCTCCATCTCTCCTACAGGTTGTCCCCAGGTTGGTATTGGGGCTCGGTAGCCGTGAAATAGTCTTCCAAGAAGGCTTGCAAGTACTCGAAGGTGGGCCGCTCCTCGGGGTCTTTCCTCCAGCACTGCAACATCAGATCATGGAGGGACTCTGGGCAGTCTGGGGGGCACGGCATTCGATACCCCCGCTCTACTTGATCTAGTACCTCTCGGTTCACCATTCCTGATGGTATCAAAAGTAAGAGATTAGATGAGCAAGATCAACAAGGGACACAGTACCTACACGGCTCATACTCACCAGGATACGGAACCCTTCCTTTCGTGGTAAGCTCGGTCAGGAGGATGCCAAAGGACCAGACATCAGATTTGATGGTGAATCGGCCATATAATGCAGCTTCTGGGGCTGTCCATTTAATGGGAAACTTGGCACCTACCAGACAGAAGTGTAAGTGCTTGTGCAAAACCCTGGACAAGCTGCAATTGACATCACCACCACTGGGTGGACACACAGACATCTTATGACAGAGTATCACAAAATCAGGTTTTCTTCCCTAAGTGGGTGATCTTGTGTCACATCTTGAGAGCACAGGTAAGGAAGAAGACATCTAGGTCCTGCACACTACAATGACCGCGTCAGTCCTCCTCCCTGTATTTCCAGTCACATGCAATATACAGGATGAATACATTACTGACTCATGTGACTGATGTGACTCACTGACTAAGGAAATGGCAGATTGTTAAGAGAAAAACATTGGAGGGGGAAAAACAAACAAACCTTGAGACAGTATTAAGGTAGAATTCACTGAATCCCCTACAACAGGGTTACAAGTGTTACCCATTTTTGGGCTGAACTAGGTGAGTTCATAGACAAGCGTCATAACACACAATGTCCGCCTGCAATACTCACCCTCAGTTATGGCCTGTTTTGCTGCAGTTGGGGGTTGTCAATGTATGGGATACAAAGAGCTCTGACTCCCCTTCCCCCATAGATGAGAGACCATGTACAGCTCCCCCTCCCATATATACTGCAAGCAAAATGGGAACTGGCCTGAGGGTCTCTTGTCCTCACTTAGAACAGCTGTGACGCACATACATCGGGTAGCCATATACCCCAAATAGCTCTGGTCTGTAATGGCCGGGACTTCTTTAACCCAATATCTGCCATTAGGGACAGTCACGACTTATAAAAGTGACATTTAGGGGATTTTAGAGCCGCAGTATAACTATGACCACTTTGTTCATCCCTATATTAGGCAGACCACCACCACAGCAGGTACATATACCAGCGAGCCACTGATCGCAGTCCGGCGCGTGCATGGTACACTTGGAATGTTGTTTATACACAGACGTCGGCGCGGTATAATAATACGAGTAACCAGCCGCTGGAGATAAACAAGGCGCTCCATGTAATTACATGCATTGTGTATATAATTACGAGCAGACGGCGAGGGATGAAGATTCGGGGTATGTGCCGATACCTTGCCGGGCTGTGTATTCATTATCTTCAATTAGTCGTGCCAGTCCAAAGTCAGCCACTTTACACACAAGGTTTTCTCCTACTAGGATGTTGGCAGCTCGGAGGTCACGGTGCACGTAGTTCATCCGCTCTACGTAGGCCATGCCGGATGCAATCTGTTACAAGGGTAAAGATAACACATAAGATAGATGCAGTACAAAGACTTACAGCAGGTAACGTGAAGGAAACAGACGTACCTGTGCAGACATGTCTACAAGCTGCGGAAGCCTGAGGTAGCTGCCCATCTCACTCTTTAGAAAGTCCAGGAGGCTGCCTGAGAGCGGAGACAAGGAATGGAGTCAGATACGGGATAAACACTCCGCACCGTCATCTATCTATACGTTACCATACACACCTTTACTCATGTACTCTGTGACAATGTAGATGGGCTCTTCTGACACTACAGCATACAGCTGGACAAGCTTCTCATGCCGTAGTTTCTTCATAACTTGCGCCTCCTGCAGGAAGGCTTCAGGGGACATAGTACCAGGTTTGAGAGTTTTAATGGCCACCCGTGTGGTTCCATTCCAAGTACCTGACAAGACACATCTCAAGGTTAGGAAGACACTGAAAAGCTAGACCATAGTCAACCACGTCAGAAGTGAATCGTGAGAAGAGGATGGAATGGTTTAAAGGGGTTTCTACTATTGATGGCCTCCCTTTAGGATATTAGATCTGCTGGGGTTCAACAGCCAAGAGATCACCTGTAATGAGACAACGCGGATCCCAATATGGTTTACATTCCTACACGGCTCACTTGCCTTAAGATTTGTAGTGGGTTTTAGTACTGCACCTCTGCCCCACTAAAATCTATGGGACAGCACTGTAGTACCTACACCTGCCACTAGAGTTTGTGTGGTAAGTGAGCACCCAAAATATAAACAATACTGGGAGCCATGCTGTCTTGTTAGGGTTCCCACGGGTCGGGCTCCGCAGATCTAATATTGATGGTATAGCCTCCAGTAAAAACCGGGTAACTCCCTTTAAAGGGTTAACCCAATGGAAAACTGTTTTTTAAAGCATTTACTTGGTCGTACTTTCAGTCTTGTCTCAATATACAAGCAAACTCCAAGAAATGCAACCTCAACCAATCACTTGCTGAAAAGGAAACCAAACCCAGGCAACGAGTGGTTAAGTAGGCATTTTCTGTGGGCCAGGAATACGAGATTGGTGAAGACCAGTGAAGCGCACATTGCTCCCACCATAAGACCCCTGCCTGACAACTGCTTTATAGAGTTTCCCAATGACAAGTGTTTATTAGTAGGATATACAACCATGTACTAACTGGTGGGGGTGCCGGACCCTCAGTCACTCACTAGAGAGACCTGGCCAAGGCCCCTTCAGGTTTACCCAGTACTGGAAGACTCCACTATGCAGAAAGCTGCAGCATATACGATAGGGAGGGGAGGGGGTGCTGTGCTTCACCTAGTATTGTGGCCTGCAAATCCTATTGACCACGGGGGTCATAGCCGTCCAGTAATTCTATATTGTGTGTGTATACATAAGACTCACCCATCCATACTTCTCCAAAGCAACCCTGCCCCAGTTTGAGCTCCAGGCGTAAGGAATCCCTTGGTATTTCCCATGCGTCCTTGGCTAGACCCTGAGTCTGGGGCTTCGATGTGGGACACACATTAGTCAGTCGATGACACAAACCATCTGCATGTTCTGAAGGAAAAGAAAAAAAAAAAAAATGTCAACAATTATAGAAATGTTCTTTTGAGCAGAAGCCATGACATAAGGCCCGATCTGTCACACACTGCAGTGACGGTGCCCCAACAGACCCCATTATCTTGTAATGGGATCCGTTGGGGATGGGATGGGATGTCTGTCATGCTGCCACAGTGAATAGTGCTGTATGCAGTGCTCCATATGAAACCTTGTTTTGTTCAAGGGCTATGACCTCCACTATTTAACCAAATCAGCGCCACACATTGTATAGTGGTGGTGTTTGGTATGACAGCTCAAACCTATTCATTTGTATTGGACTGAGCTGTGGCCATGTGTGTCCACTGGTTGCAATGTCACTGTCCTGAGAAGAGGAACATAGTGTCCACACAGCTAGGTGAGGGCGTATTCTTTGCCTCCGAATCCCTGGAAGCCGTGCTCGCTATTAATCATGGAGTCTGAGTATTTTCCGACCCAGACGGCTAGTTCCACAGTGTTGAAGCTCCTATGCCCACAGCATTAATAATAATAATAAATTTTATTTGTATAGCGCCAACATATTCCGCAGCGCAGCATTACCGCACCGTACTATTGTGGTGTTGAGCGTTAACTACCCTGTCGGCACTATGTAATAGTACGCCACAGAGCGCGATGGGTTAATGGATTCTTGGACAACAGATTTATTAGCTCAAGGAGTGGTCACCGATATATAGTCCCAAAAAACCCCTTCACATGTATAATAAAGAATATTTGCTTGGACTGTCATATCACTCAGGGGTACTCAGCCGAATATTATAATATAATAAGCCCCCAATACTATAGCCAAAGCAATGCCAGTGGTTAGTACTATATACACTCACTGGCCACTTTATTAGGTACACCATGCTAGTAACGGGTTGGACCCCCTTTTGCCTTCAGAACTGCCTCAATTCTTCGTGGCATAGATTCAACAAGGTGCTGGAAGCATTCCTCAGAGATTTTGGTCCATATTGACATGATGGCATCACACAGTTGCCGCAGATTTGTCGGCTGCACATCCATGATGCGAATCTCCCGTTCCACCACATCCCAAAGATGCTCTATTGGATTGAGATCTGGTGACTGTGGAGGCCATTGGAGTACAGTGAACTCATTGTCATGTTCAAGAAACCAGTCTGAGATGATTCCAGCTTTATGACATGGCATTGCATTATCCTGCTGAAAGTAGCCATCAGATGTTGGGTACATTGTGGTCATAAAGGGATGGACATGGTCAGCAACAATACTCAGGTAGGCTTTGGCGTTGCAACGATGCTCAATTGGTACCAAGGGGCCCAAAGAGTGCCAAGAAAATATTCCCCACACCATGACACCACCACCACCAGCCTGAACCGTTACCGATACAAGGCAGGATGGATCCATGCTTTCATGTTGTTGACGCCAAATTCTGACCCTACCATCCGAATGTCGCAGCAGAAATCGAGACTCATCAGACCAGGCAACGTTTTTCCAATCTTCAATTGTCCAATTTCGATGAGCTTGTGCAAATTGTAGCCTCAGTTTCCTGTTCTTAGCTGAAAGGAGTGGCACCCGGTGTGGTCTTCTGCTGCTGTAGCCCATCTGCCTCAAAGTTCGACGTACTGTGCGTTCAGAGATGCTCTTCTGGCTACCTTGGTTGTAACGGGTGGCTATTTGAGTCACTGTTGCCTTTCTATCAGCTCGAACCAGTCTGGCCATTCTCCTCTGACCTCTGGCATCAACAACGCATTTCCGCCCACAGAACTGCCGCTCACTGGATGTTTTTTCTTTTTCGGACCATTCTCTTTAAACCCTAGAGATGGTTGTGCGTGAAAATCCCAGTAGATCAGCAGTTTCTGAAATACTCAGACCAGCCCTTCTGGCACCAACAACCATGCCACGTTCAAAGGCACTCAAATCACCTTTCTTCCCCATACTGATGCTCGGTTTGAACTGCAGGAGATTGTCTTGACCATGTCTACATGCCTAAATGCACTGAGTTGCCGCCATGTGATTGGCTGATTAGAACTTAAGTGTTAACGAGCAGTTGGACAGGTGTACCTAATAAAGTGGCCGGTGAGTGTACATACCCTGTATACATATACCGTATACATACTGACAACCACTGGCAAATCCTAACAGCCAAAGTATAAAAATAGGAACAGGTAAGTATGGGATCTGACAAAGAAGTGCTGCTCATGAGGGTGCTGAGAAACAGATGTTACTCCTACAACAAAGACTACGCCACCTAAGTGCAAAGAAAACACTCCTATATGGCATTTACTTCTATTGTGTCTGGAGCCATGGGGGTGGCGGGACAACTACTACTTTATATCCACTTCAAAGGTAACATGAGACCAAGAGGAACTGTAGAGGAACGTCCCTTTAGATGTCAGACAGTAATGACCACACATAAAAGGACAGCCCCACAAAACAAGTCATCTATTCCACTGAACGGTGACAACCAGAGATCTTTATCCTAAATCATAGTTCCAGTGATCCGGCAGACGTAGAGTGTTTATCTGATTCTATAGAGACATTTCACTGCACCACAAGGTCCTGCAACAATTCTGACTTTCTCCATTGTCTATAGCCTGTGAACCAGGGATTACTTGGCCGACAGAGGAACAGCTGATCTGTGTAGGGTCCAGGTGCCAGATTCCGGCAGATCACATACTGATGACCCATCTTAATGAAAAAATAAAATAAAATTTGAGGCTGGAATACCCCTTTACAGGTACATGTATATATAATCATATGACCTACCTTGGCCTTACCCAGTGTAACATCATGTGAAATGTGGGTGCTTAAGTCCCTTTAACAAACAATATGACACAAAGTTTATCCATATGTAAAATGGGAAAAATTGTGATCTCTCTTTAAATGGTAGGACCCCTACCAAATATGAGAACAGGGGTCCCTCATGTAAATGGAGCAGTGGTGTGAATTCATTTCACAGCACTGTACTCCATCAGAGCCAAAGAACTGAATGTAGACTTGGGGACCCCCATTCTCATGATATATGGGACCCCAGTACATACAGGGAGTCCAGGTGTTTCATCTATAATATGAGCACAGAAAAGAGCACCTGCAAACAGCCTTATATACAGTACTTCGTGTGTTCCACAATCGCCCGCAGCCCCCCCACGTGCCCCTTGTTGCACTTACTGCTGTAATAAGCCACCAGTTGCTGGAGGTTGCTGAACTGAGTCCGAGAAGTAATGTAGAAGCCACCACTGTCCAGTTTCCGGATCTTGTAATGCTTCACGTTCAGGCCACGGTTGGGATCGTAGTCGGAGACAGAGAGGCAATAGGCACCTGCAGATATAACAAAAACCTTGTTAGTAGGCGACAAACACACAGAGCATTGCATTGCATACGTGTACTTAGCATGTGACGTAACACTTAAGATATCACTTTGTATTCCTATTAGCACTGGTTTGTGATATCTTCTGCCACGTCACCACCTCCTCTCATGCTATATGGCAGAGTCACATCACATACATACATATATATAGCCTTCAGAACTCTTCACAGTAGTAGAAAACAAGACAGAAGCCTGGTTTATGACTTTCAATCAAAAACTGAGCGGCACATCCATCTTGCTCCAAGGAGAGACAGACAGAACGTGTCTGGCAGAGATCCCAGCTGTAGTATATGTGAGCACTGGGACCCTGAAAGTAGAAAGTATGTGAGGGGGTGCAGGAAGTGACCCCGGAGTTATATAGTTACACACGGGGCTTGTAATTCACTTCGGAGCCACTGCTTAAATACTTTCCTTAAACCTGTAAGAAATACAAAGTTCCTTCCTGCTGTAAAACGGCTCTAGCATCACGTAAAGATGGAAGAAGAGGTTGTCCGATGCAGAAGTGGAATAACAGGGTCATGTGTGGTGTTTAGATAAATTTTGGCCAATCATTTGTGACCAATGTGAAGGTCACATTTTGTGAAGGTTGTTTTGCAGTTTTTTTTAATTTGCCAGATTTGCTGCAAGATTTGTGTCCCTGTCTGACTGGTTGGGTCTGGACCACTTCTTCTACCGAGCTACCTTCCCTACAGAGGAAAAATCATTTTCATGACATAACCCCTTTAAAAAGAGTACTCCAGAACATTTGTCTTTTTCTGTCCACTGTCAACGTCCATTCAGACGTGTACTGGGGCCTTGTTGCTGGAGGTCTTCATGTGACCGACTGGTCTCGGCGGTCACATGAGGCGCGGGACTTCCAGCAACAAGGCCCTGACATGAGCCTGAATGGAGCGTCGGGGACAAGGGAGTATGATGGGTTTTTTTGTTTTGTTTTTTAATTTTACCCTTCAGCCACTCACTGGATTGCTCCAATTTTTGGGCACCCCCTTTAATATTGTTGACCAATTCCTTAGGGTGTATATATAGGGGGGATACTTTATATCAGATCGGTAGGTATCAGACTTGTACACATGTAGTTTGGGGAAAAGGTACCACAAGCGTAGCCCCAATCTAGCGAGATGGGAATGGCAATAGTGTCCAAAGATGTGAGGGACCAGGCGATGGCGTCATGTCAGCCAGAACCTTCTATTAATGCAGCATGAAAAGAAATATATTAGAGCTGAAACTATGCAGCATTCCTCCTGGCTGAGCAATTCCTAACAGGGGTAACTTGGATACCCGCCAGGGACCGCAACAGAAGACTGAAAAGGTTGGCAACACAGTAAAAAGAAAAGGGGATGTGAATGGGGCAGAGCCTGCAGTACCTTTTTCCGCCACTACACAGTGTACAGCGCTATACTGGTTTACGGTGTACTTTAGCTTCTGCACACTGCCGATCTGATACGGATGACCTATGCCACAGATAGTTCATCAGTATTTAGGTCCCAGGACCCCCACCCCAACATAGCAAAAGAGGTATTGGTGCATGATCACAGAAGAAGTTTCCATAACTGGTGCGTTATTTACACACCTTGTCCCCAATGCAAAATGAGATTTTTCCAGGGAGTTAGATTTATTGCAATAAATACAGCTAGAACAAAAAGAAACATGTAACACTCCATCACTTCGGAGTGGCGGCGCTGACGGCGGCACGAAACGTATGAGTCACACAGACAGGCATATCCAGTATATTACCCTGCCTTGTATATGTAAAGACTAGTCCTGAACAATAATAATGTCAACTAAGTAAAAAAATAAAGAATTTAGCGTCTCAATCCGTGTAACTTATTATCGCCATTCACTTCATAAGAGCCGTCACCAAGAACAGATTCTCAAAATATCTCCATTTATTGTCCAAAGCGCCTGCTTTTTGGGCGATTACGCCGGTTATTTATGGGATTTTTTTGTTATTGTGATTTTCCCACACAGTCAAAGAGAACGAGAGTCAGAAAGATTTAGTGTGGGTGAAAAGGAGAATATAAATGTATTGTGACAAATGCAGAGAAATGGTACGTGGCCGAGACCGGGCCCCAGATAGCGACATAGGCGGAACGGAAACGTCGGGTGCACACTAGGTGTCAGATCTACTCCCCATCTAAGAGGAGACATCAAAGTAAAATAGGGTAACAGCGTGAGACAGAGGAACGAAACAAGGATGTGAGGGAATAGCCGGTGGCTTCGTGTCAGCCCCAGCCTCCCATTACTGCAGCATGAAAAGAAATATATTAGGGCTGAAACTACACAGCGTCTCCCCCTAGCATCATCCACAAGAGGGAAGAGGGAAAGCGGAGCCCCGAGGCCGCAAGCAAACACATCGCTTCTAGTTGCTACGGGTAACATGGATATTCATCTCACTGACCCACTTACTGCGGCTCCCCCCCCCCCCCCTTCCTATATGAAATGTGCCCCCTCCCCACTCTGCCAGAGGCAGGCCTGACACAAGGGTGGCGGGGAAAGAGAAAAACACAGGGGGAGATGTGTAAAGTAGGGAAAAGAGGAAGGAGACATTACACATCTCCACTTGTTTTCTAGGAGTCTGTGCATTTATCGCAGCTGCCCCCCCTTGCATCCCCTCCTCCTTCCCCAAACACAACCCACTCTGTTTAAGCTACGAAAACCCAGAGGGAAAAGGGACAGACATAAAATCTGCTCTTCCCGGGCCTCCTCCAATGCAAGATCCAGCACTGGGGTGCGGCCACCATCTTCCTCTCCCCGGCCGCTGCAAATGCAAAAATTGCAAAAGATAGAAAAACATCGAGCACACTTTATAGTGTAGATAGTCTATTCACCTTTTTAGATAATTGTAATGAATGTATCAGACCTGGTGGCCTCTCACCTGGTTTTGGTTGTGACAGCGTTCACAACTCCGTACTAAGGTGTATATGATACCAGGTATGGGGAGCAGCACGTCTCAAAGGCACCAGTTGTGTCAACCGGGGAAACAGCAGAGGAAAAGGGCAGGACGGCGCTCACAGGTCCAATAGCTGATCCTTGGTATCTACAGGGCTTTTTCCTGCAAGATACGCACTTGAGAAAGGGCGTCCAGCCCGAAACGCTGTGATTGTTTGCGTTGTGCAATTCTTCTTATTAATAAAATCTATTGGACCTGTGAGCGCCGTCCTACCCTTTTCCTCTGCTGCAAATGCAAGGGGGGTTATGAATACACACCACTAGATCCTTATCTTTCGTGCAGATCACCAATTGCCAAACACTGTCCCCATCTCATACTAGTGTTTAGGTTTGTCATACTGTTTGGCGCGTCTATGGAGTTTCTGAAACGTTAAAGAATACATAAATCATATTAAACCCCTAAAAGGGGTTGTCCAGGATATACAGAACTGATGCAGGAGGCTGGGGAAGGTAAAACATTACGAAAAAAAAAGCAGCATGATCTGTTCCGAGCAGTCTGGTGTCCCCCATTGTTGTGTGATCCACTGGGGTCTTGTTCTGGCAGATGTCCTCAGCAGTCACAGGAGAAGACCCGGAACATAACTAACATAGGTCACCATTGACATCCTGTGACCACTAATTGGCTAATGTGGTCATATGCAGAACTAGCCCCCGAAGTGGAGGACACCAGAGCACCAGGGACAGGGGAATATGTTGTTTGCTTTCCCTGCATCAGTTCTGTATGTCCTGGACAACCCCATAGAGGGAACCAGTCAACACAGCCAGCGAGGTATGGCAGGAGGAGATGAGCAGAGACGTTTGGTTTTGTGGGGAAAGATTTGGTATAATTTAGATTTCATTCATTTTAATCCCAGCTCTCTTCTATACTTACTTAGGAGTCCAGCAGTCGGTCCTGCTCAGTGACGGCCATCCCTTTAGGAGGGTGTATATGATATCGGTCACTGAGTAGGACCGCCCTCTGGACTCCTAAGCATGGAGCAGGAACTCCATTTTCAGAAAAAGTTTCAGTAGAATTTGTATCATACTTAAAAGGGGTTAGCCGTGTGCTTAAGATCTAAACCTGCTGTAAACGGCACTATAGGTTCCCTACTAATATAAGGTCTTCATCCGCTATGCGCAAGTGCAGCCCCAGTTACGCGTATAGCCTCAGCCTATGACCGTATGGCGCTCCAGTTCTATCATGGCCAGTGATGGAGGATCATGTGACCAGCGGGTCCATCAGCAGCCTCCATTGATTTACATCGCTGATGGCTCATACACAACAGTGCCATTGGGACTGGCTAGTCACATGATTCTCCATCATTGCCCATGATAGAACCGGAGCACATTATACACCAATCCTATACACATAACAGGGGACGGCAAAGGATAGAGCCTGAAGATATCATACTGGTACGTAACCTGCGGTACAATTTATAGTACATCTTGATAGATCTTCAGAAAATGGCCAACCCCTTACACACAGATTATACTAAATCTTTTCTGAACACTATATTCCAATCTTCTCAGCTCCTCCTTCTTACAGATCGGACACCGTGTGCAATGATTTTAATAAAACCTACTACTTTATTTTACTATTACATGTACAGTGATGGGCTTTACCTTTGGTGGTCTCACTCTCTCGCACAAGGAACGTTCCCCGTGGGTTCTCTTGGTTCAGCAGGAGACGTTCCGACTCTCTACGCGTAATCTTTCCCAAGTACCATCTGCAGAGGGGTAAAGTCAATGTGAATGTCTTGACCAAAAAAATAAACGCCAAACTATAATTATTTTCTAAAGAGTATGCAGGGGTAAGGGTGCAAAGGAAGACGTAGGGAGTCCCTGCAAATAATATTAAAGGAACACTGTGGGCAGACGTGATCCACTGGTTTATGTGTACTACGAGAGGGATATCGCAGCGTCATGGGACCTCAGCAGCTCTACATTAGGTTTATCAATTCTGCAAGGAGTCCTCATGTTAAGGGATTATATGGCGAGCAATGTAAGATCCTACAAATTCCCTTTTGCCCTGATAAGAACCTGCATTGCTACCACATTCCCTCCGCTTGCCCTGCTGACCCATAGCAATAAACAACCTGGATCTGCACAAGGTTCACCAAGACAACCAAGGGGAATACTCCCTGAAGACATGCCGGACTATTCGCAGATGCCTCCTACTGAGAAACTGCAATAAGGAAAAGGAGTGGCAATGTAAGCCATTATTATAGTATTTAGGAGATATTAAAAAGCGTATACAAGAGGGTGGGGGTAGACCGGAGAGAGCCGCATCTCAGATCACTCACTCTTCCGCCTGGATGGAGTCAGAAGGAGCCACATAGTTGCTGGGAATATAGCCGGTCTGTCCGGAGCTGAGGGATCGCGCCAGCCACCAGTCACCTTCCCTGCAGGACAGAAAATCTTATTCCTATACGGTGCTTGTAAAAATGGTTACGGGACACAAATGACGCACAATGAACAGACGGGACAACCCAAAACCCATCTAGCCACCTACCTGATGTCTGGCCTCCTACGGTGCAGCATGTGAGAGAAAGATACGCAGGATCATACATGGTGACAGAGAGAAGCGAGAAAAGAGACAGCGAGAGAAAGCGCCCAGAACATGAGCCAAAAACAGGACAACTGGTTAGAAACAGGAAGCAAACACCAATAGACAGGACTGGAATCGGGGAAAATCGGCCAACATTGCATATGTATAAGAGTGGAATACTGTGCGTCCGTATTAAATACTACGTCTACATCGCAACCATTTTTATCAAATGCATCGAAATATATGAAGAAGAAACTTCATAGAGAGGCTACATAAAAAAAAACATGTATTTGTACAAGGGAACCCTGCCCAGTCCGATCCTGCAGTCAGGTGTGACTGGGCTATGTCCTAGTATTATACCAGATACAAAGTGCAGGGAAATATGGAAGGGAAAAGGATTGCAGGATCAGACTACAAAGGGCTTGTTTGCAGTCTGTATCCATGGAGACACATAGCTCTGCATAGTTCTTGCAGCGCTGGAGTCCTGAGTTCGAATCCAGCCAAGGACAACATCTGCAAGGAGTCTGTATGTTCTCCCTGTGTTTGCATGGGGTTCCTCGGGGTAGTCCAGTTTCCTCCCACAAGACATAATGATAGGGAATTTAGATTGTGAGCCCTATATGGGACAGTATAAAGCGCTGCGGAATATGACGGTGCTATATAAGTAGGTAAAATAAATATCTAGGGAGCTTGTAACAATCTTAGACATCAGACTGAGTGCAGAGGACTCACCAGGTACCTGTCAAAGCTGGTCCATCATGTCTCCTATTCTACTTCTAAGGGCAATGTAGTATAGGGTGCGCCATATATGCAGCCATATGGAATTTCATGCTATACTTTACATTAAGTCTGTCCAACCTCAAATTGAACTATGAGTCCATTTTTAATCTATATTGTCTTCATATATAGGACAGTTATCAACCCCATGATCCATAGATCTGCATTACCTAAACACAGTGCCACGCATACACAAGTGGCTGTGCCCGGTACTGCAGCCTTGTTCATTCAATTGAAATTGAGCTGCCTGATCTTAGAAAAGCAAAAAGTAGCCACAAAAATGTTGATGCTGCCACGTGGCGTAGGAGGCATAGTCACCCGGTCAGACTTGATGTAACAATGATAAGGTGGTCATATGTGTCCCACTCACGTGTTGTTGACGATCTGTAGCCGGTCCCCCTTTTTGAAGGACAAGTCTGTTTCCGTACGAGATTCATAATCATAAAGGGCTACGAAGGTGGTGACGCCCCCTGGAGAAGGAAGGAGAGAAGGGAAAGTGAATGGACAGTATTGTGATCGCAGACTACTCCACTGGAAAATCCTATACTTGGTTTACAGCTTTACATTGCATTTAATCAGTAATGACAAGAAACCATTAGTGCAAGACCTGAACCGGTTACAACATTAGGAAAATATTTCCGGTCCTTGGAACCAATCATGTCACTCCTACTCACATGAGACAATCGACTCTTTCAAGCCGGATCATTAACTTTTATTGTTCTGTCTATATTCAACTTAAGTCCACCGAAAGTCTGGAAATTCAGGTTTCAGCACAGCTAAAGGGCTTTTCTGAGAGGTAAATATTGATGTGCGATCCATAGGATAGGTCATCAATATCTGATCAATGAGGGGGGGTCAGAAACTCAGACCTTGTTCAGAGTGCTGCTTCACCACCACAGGCCAGGGCGTCATGTCCTCAGTCGTATGATCCGTTTGCAGCCCTTTCCCATTCCAGTGACTTGGGGCCAAGTTGCAATACCAAGCACAGCCACTACACAATATATGGCGCTATGCTTGGAATTGAATGAAGAGGCCACAGCGCTCACCCAAATGCTGTGGTTTCTTCCAACAGATCTGTGGGCGGTCTTGGGGGTTGGACCCCACCGATCTGTTATTGAGGTCTTGTCCTAAGGATCGGTCATCAATATTTAACTGTTGGAAAACCCCTTTACAAGGCTTCTATGCTGAGACGTCAAGGAGGCGGGGCTATCAGTGATTGACAGATCTCTATATACACAGTCAGAAGGGGCGGTCAATCACTGATGGCTCCACCTCCTTGACTTCTCAGCATAGACAGATCAGAGAAATTCCAATGGATAAATGACCAGTTATAGTTCATCATTCCCTACAAAGCTACTGTATATACCAATTTGCCCATGGAGGCGCTATGGGTGCCAAGCTGAAGACATCACTACAGCCGCACCCTGCAGGCAAATCCATAGGAATTTTTTAATTTAATTTATAGTTAATATATTTATTGAGGGGGTCACAGGGTTTTATGTGGAGGACACTATATTGTGTATAGCCCCACTAATGTTAAAACGGCTCGGGTTGGCAGTATAGATTTTCAGAGCAAGAACCATAGATAGCGAGATAGACAGATAGACAGACAGACAGACAGACAGACAGACAGACAGACAGACAACCAAGTAGTCATGTTAGGTCAGTAATATTGCCCCCACACAATGCAGCTCTAAAAATATAGAATATATTCGGGAAGTGAAACAATTCTTGTTCCCAGTGGGACTGATCCTAAAATACAGTAACAGCCACAGAAGTTTAGGAAGGATTATCTGGGAACACAATGAATTGCAAATAACAGCAGTGGGTCACCAATAGGTGCTTTGTACCCGTCTGCACAGAAATAATCAGCCAATTGTTTACCCTTCCCCCTGCGGTGTGCGGCTGTAGTGTAGAGCGGGTGACTAACAGTGCTACCTTGTACATTACACCTCCTTACTATCTCTGTACCGTCTATGTTCCAAAATGGACTAAAGAGCAGCAAAGATAAAGTAAGACCCCATGCACATGACGGAGCTTCTCATGTGGGGCCAAATTTAAAGTGGAATAGACTGGGATGACACTCAAGTGTATTCCATTACACACTCACCTCTATGGGGTCTTCTGATTCCTTCCATTCTGACGACACGGAGATGGATAGGACCTGCTCTATACTCATTTGTGTCATCAGAACAGAATGAATCACAACTCCCATAGACGTGAATGAATCACGGAATTTACTCTGATGTCACTTCGAGTAGTTCGCTCTAAACTTGGCCGCATATGGGAAGCGCACCCAGTCATGTACATGTACAGGGGGCTTATACTTGGGCACATACATTTCTCAGGTGACTGGGATCACTTTCGTATGGGGTAATAAGCAAACACTCATTTTTGCCTGATTGGATCATATAGGAGAGCATGAAAGCACTCGTACGTCATATCATTCACATCATTGAACATATATAATAGGGACCGATATAAACTGACCTATATGGCTGTATCCGCAGAACTATTATTAACCAGATGATCGCTCACACAATGGACGCCCAACCACCAATCTTTGTCGATCTTATATGTGGCCAACTATACTCAAATATCCATACCAAATATCTCTAGATTCTCCTGATATCTCCACATGTCCTAGATATTTTGTGCCTCCACTCAAGTCAACATTATTAGCTTAAGCCCATGTACACACCTGATAATGGTCCAGTCCGTTGCGGCGAGGTGACAGTGTCCGAAAAGTTGACCCCTCCAAATGGTGTCAGGTCACAGTTGCCCCCAAAAGGTTGGTTCGAAGGACGATGTGAGTCAAGGCTTTTGCTGGGAGTTTGGGAAGCAGAGAGAGAAGGAAATGGTGTATGCGACCCTTCTGCAATATCCAGACTGCGGCTCCGTGGCCCACCTTCTCGTGGCTTGCTTTTCGTACCGCCCATCTGTTACACGGACAAAGAAGTGTGTGAGAATTAAGACAAGGTGCTACGACCTACCCAAGAACGCATCACATGACGACACAAACCAGCCCAGAAGACAGGAGGTTAATTTTCTTAAGAAAAGCCACTAAATTGATATTATTTGAAGTAGTTGGGCATCTCTGGAGCCCCTAAATGAGGTCATGACCTGCCTGGTGAACATGCTAAATGGGATCCACTCCCTCCCACCCCTCATAAAGGAGAGATGTGGAGGTGGGGGAGAGTTAATTGAAAGTCTTGGAATGTGCTGTGACGGCAAAAGCAGAGGAAGAAAGAGAAAGAAAGAAAAGGGGGAGGTTGGCATGGGAAGGAGAAGGGCGAGAGGAGGAATGAAGGAACAACAGGTGGTAAAATAGACGTGATCAGCGAGCAGAATGGAGATGAACAGTGAGTTATTGATCGATAGTGAACGCAAGAAGTCACGGCAAGAGTGAAAGGAGAAGACGTCTGGGAGAGATCAAGGGTACGACACAAAGGACATAAAGGAATCCAGTATACAGAATCAGAGAATTGATTTATTCATTCACATCAGTTCCTGTCCCCGTGGAGCTTACAGTCTCACTTCTCACAGAGACACACTGAGGCAAATCTAATGTGACAACTGTACCAGCTAATCGTGCCCCATCAACCATGCCATGCGCCATCTGTACCAGAGCCGACGATTAAAGGTACATCCACACCGGGTGGATCCGCTGTGCGGGTACTGTGATACGCCGTGGATATCCTGCCCTTCAATTTAGATGGCAGAATATTACGAGAAAGCGGACGAGATTTCACCAAGTCTCATCGACCCGACACAGAAAAAAATATGTGCAGAATCCTAATTCTCCTAATTCAGGCTATGCCTCAGGCCAGGATTGGTAAATTCCCACCAAAGTTTCCAACAAGTCAAATTACGCCATGTATGAATGTACTCTTAAGCTATGTGCCCACAATCAAGTGTGCAGGCCGAGATAGAGCCGATTTTATGGTGGTTTTAGGATAGAACCTACTCAATGATCAATGGACCCTCCATTGGAAGAGCCTCGGCCTGCACACTCTGTTGAGTGTATGAGGCCTAAGGCCAATGTAGTGTTCACTTTCATTTGCAAGAAAATCGGCGCCAGAGAGCCACGGCTGGCCCTCAGTTTTCTTCTGCGAATTTTCAGTTCAGATCAACACAAAGATTTGTCCTGTTCACTGGGACTAGTCTGAAGTAGCCATGTGGATTTTAAGGCCGTGTCATGTGAACTATGGAGAGAATTTGCGCTCTAAACAAGGACAGGTGGAATCATCTCCGGTTATAGATGGGTCAAAGTGTGGAATATGCCCTGAAATACACAAATGTGCCACACGCGCATATCCAGCGTAGCTGAGGATTATTCATCGTAATTACCCATTTCTTGTTTTTCACAAACTGATCGCAAATGATGACCACAAAAGCCAGAGAAAAGGGGAAGTCTGCCATTAAAGAGTTATCTGGGGACAAACAGTCTGAGAAGGATAACCCAGTACAGGCTGAGTAATATATACAGGATAGATAGATAGATAGATAGATAGATAGATAGATAGATAGATAGATAGATAGATAGATAGATAGGTAGGAGGTAGTAGAGTTAACCCAAAATTCTGCAATTAGTTAAACTGCTGCTGTGTGATATCTTATCACAGAAGCGAACAAAACCCAATGAAGAGTCACTGTTGTCTTCTGAGATAAGATATCACGCTGTAGAGGTTTAAATGGTCACTGACTTTTCAGACAACTTGTCTAATTTCATAGAGCATGTGATTCTGAACCAACATATAATGCACTTTAAGGCTGGGTGCACATCTGTACAGAAGTCTCCATTGGAGATCTATAGCGGAAATCTACGAAAATCGTCAAAAAGTCCTGCACAAAGCACCACAACACCAATGAAGTCTGCGTGGTGTCCATATGTAACCGTTATTTTAACACTTAGGCTCTCCATTGTTCAAGTTCCCCCCATGGACCCGTACATTGGAGAGCAATGGTATAGTGTGAACCTAGCGTAAAATTGTTGCTGCTTACAGGCTGCCTGTCCGGAACCTCTCCTGGTTGGAGTACCACCAACTGGCTGCCCTCTGGCATAAGTTTTCGTTACCGCCCCACCTCTCCAAGGTATTGGAAAGTTTGTTAACACAGGTTGAGACTCCTCACCATGCAATATCCCTCCTCTATGACTACCTCCTAAAAACTGCCACCCCTGGATCTCCACCCTATATTAGGTCTTGGGAGTCTGACTTGGGTGTCTCCCTCTCTTGCTGATTGGGACTGATGCTTCCTCCTGTCCCACAAATTACCTTTACCCTGTAGTGCACAGGAGAAAAATTACAAGATCCTGACCCTCCTCCACAGAATCTACCCTGCGGTCCCCGATCTCTGCTGGCGCTGTGGAGCTGCGGAGGGTACCTTCTTCCATGTGTGGTGGGAATGCGGCAGGATCCAACCATTTTGGACCTCAGTGCTCTCTCTGTATGGCAGGGTTTCTGGTCACACCCTGACCCCAACTCCTCAAGTGGCCCTTCTTTCCCTCATCCCAGCTAAATTTTCAAAGGTTAAAGGGGATCTCCTGCGTCACTTCCTCACGGCCGCCAGGACGGTTATCCCACGCCACTGGTGCAGCTCCACATCTCCCTCCCTCTTGGAATGGCTCCAAGAGTTCCTCCTTATCTGTAGCATGGAGGGCCTGGTTGTGAGGGACTCGCCCGACCCTTCCAGGTTTGAAGCCCTCTGGCGGCCGTGGGTGGTGTTTCAGGAGACATCGAAATTCTCCTACCTGTTTGGTTGATGGCCCCATTTTTGTTGCCCCAAGACATCCAGAGCGTGTCCTTTCCTGTTTTGCCTCCCCAGTGACCTCTCTCCCTCCTCTCCTGTTTCACGTGTCTTCCCCCCTCCCATGTCTTGTGATTGTTCTATGTGTTATCTGTCCCCCCTTCCCCTCTAGTTTTTCTGGAGTTGTACCCCTGCTTCCTTTTACACTATTGTTTGGGTGCCCCGTATACGCTCTGGGGGGGGGGGGGGGGTGTTCTTTTTGTTGGAGCCTTGGGCGTGTGGCCCTTTCTCTCTTTGTTTTGCATTAATTCCTGATTTATGCCATGTTCCTTTTATCTCCTTTGAAAAACTTAATAAAATTTGATTACACCTAAAATTGTTGCTGCTTTTTTGCCTGAAAAACCTCCCTTCTAAATTGCAATTGACCACTTTGTTACCATGAAAGTACGTTCCTAGTGACAAGACAGACAACGAGTGCAGATTGGAGGGGCCGATTTTCCTCACAGCCTCAAACGTCTGCAACCTGTCAGGACTGATTCTTGACATCTCACAGCTTATAATGTAATCTTCTATGTACTTCTGGCTGCTTGTGAGGTTACAGATAGGATTTTATTCACAGACAGCAAGCAGCTTTACTGACTGTTCTCATAGATTGCTCTTTTCTTGTGTCTTGTATGGTAGATACTAGAATGAAGGGGGAAACTGCCCCATATCTGCAGCTCAGTGTTTCTGAATCTCCAATGTGATGGTCAATTGGGATTTTCGAAGCCATTTGTTTGCTCTTATACAGTTACTCCTGGAAGAATTACATGAAACCAAACTAGGTATAATAGACAGGGGAGGGGGAAGACTGATCCTTATTTTATACACTGTGGGAAGGTAACAGGCAGAATGCTGAAGTCCGGCTATATCAGCCCCAGATTTCTGACCATTGTGCGGTCCAGGGCAGGTCTGGAGGCCTCAGCTCCAGGTGTGGGTACTGGGCTATAAAAGGCTGAAGAGCCTTACTAAGGTATGCTTTAACTTATTGCAGAAGATCGCGTTAACTCTGCTGCATCTCTATATGGTACAGTATATGGTCCTAAAAATGAGACATTATGTAGGCAACATGAACAGCATTCCAGACAGGTACGGTCTCGCTGCTGCATCTGTCACTCCAGGAAATGCTGGGGGTGCTGTACACTCATACACATATTTACAGGTGAGACATAATTCAGCCATAACGTAATATAGGTTGCACAGGAACACTTATGAAAGCAAAAAGATTCAATCTACCCTCCGCCACTACTGCTATGGCCGACCTTCAGTATAGCACTAGTTCAAGAGCCACCCTGCTAAATTTGGAAGCAGTCGGAAAGACTGGCACGTGTGATAAGTGCAGCGAGGAAATGGACATCACAGCTCCAGAATTAGCACGCCGTAGCTTTAAAGCTGGGAAAGCTTTGTGAGCTGCTATGTGAGAAGGCAGGAGAGCAGGACTAGGCGGGATTCACACACTGCAGTTTTCTTGTCTTTGATATTTCCTAGCTGGATTTTATCACAGATGGCTGCTGCGGATCTCACAACAGAGTAAATGGGATTGTGTGAACATGGCCTGAGAGTCACTATTCTATTACATATTGCTCAGGGAGACTATTTTTCATGGAAAATCTTATTTAGAGATTCATTTATAGATCACAGGCGATTTTATCTAGCGTTTAGCAAACTAGACATACGGAACTACCAAATGCACCGTATAATGCTGTACCAAAGTATTAGGGCTAGTTCACACGTGGGCAAAGGGGAGGTTTTTGACAGCGGAATTCGCTTCAAAAACCTCTCCTTTAACATGGTGGTCTATGTAGACCACTAGCTTTTTTTTTCCTCCTAGCGTTTTCCGCCTGAAGTAGTGACATGACCTTTCTTCAGGCGGAAAACGCCTGAAGAATTGCATAGAAGTGAATGGGAGGCGAAAACCGCGCGGTAAAAAACCGCGCGGTTTTTTTGCACACAAAACCGCGCGGTTTTTTGCAAAAAACCGCGCGGTTTTCGCCTGCAGTTTCTATAGCACATATAGAAAAAAAAAACCCTAGCGAAAACCGCGTCAAAAACCTCGTCAAAAACCGCGTGGAATGCAAAAAACAGCGTCAAAAAAACTCCGAGGTTTTTTACCTCGCACAAATAAGCTAGGCGGTTTTCACGTGTGAACTGACCCTAATGGGGTGGTTTAGACCTACTGACATTACGTGCTATGGACAAATCTGTCACAAAATGCATTTGTCTTAGGGTATGTTCATCCTAAATTGTGCCTGTCCTATACACATAAAAAAAGTGGAAACCTGCAGACCCCATAAACTATAATGGGGTACGTATGTTTTCTGCACATTGTACGCTCGGAACATGTGGAGATCAAACTACTTCATGAACTACTTTTCTCTCCGCGTGACTCGTGTGGACACCACACAGAAAACACATGGACCCCATTATAGTCTATGGGGTCCGTGTGCTTTCATAAGCTCACCGCTTGTCAATGCGTTCAGTATTCCGTTCGGGAGGTCTCCAAGCAGACTCCCCAAACGGAATACCGAACGCAGATGTGAACCAGGCCTTAGCCTTACATGTGATTACTACTACGGATTGCTTGGGGTTTCGACCCTTGCACCGCATTGCATTATGTGAAATCTGTAGCAATTCTGCAAAGACTTGAAGATTTGTCCATAGCATCAAAATTCTAGAATATGTGAAAAATCAAAAAGACTGGCAGAAAACAATTGTGAATGTTTTTCATTGTATTTTGCTAATTTCTGTAATGAAACCACGCACTGCATTTTTGCTGAGTTTTCTCCTTTTTGGCTGGTTTTACACAACCATAATGTAAGTCCGAAATTGAGGGTTTTCAATGGCGGACACATTATATTCAATGTGGCCTCTTACACCACCGGATATTTTATCCGTGGTGTGGCCGGGCCGCAACCGTGGTCCGCAATTTATACAACATGTCCGTAATGGCCGTGAATTGCGGCACTGCACGGACTCGCCCATAGAACTCTATGGGCTAGTGCGGCAGGACACGGACATCTGCGGAGGCTATGTTGCCGATCAGCAACTTGCGGACCGTACATTCAATACAGTCGTGTAAGACCAGTCTTTATGCAGGTAAAATTCATTTACTAGATTCGTAAACTCTCCACCACTACATTAGATGCAGATTTTCCTACGTTCCTCCAGCAGTTTCTTCATACTAGACCTGGAGGTTCAGGTATGGTTGATCAAAATCAAGTCACATCCTTTCATGTCGCTCCGATTCCTCCCTCCTATCCTGACTATAGTAACCAACCCCCATAACACAGGTAACTAGTGGTAAGAACAGGAGAGGAAGGAGTAGGTGGACAGACCTACAGGATTGGGGCTGATTCTTATCATGTGACCCAAGGTTGGACCCAGACCAGAACCCCCAGGGCCCAGCATGAAGAATCCACCAGAGTAAGGAACGTAAATTTAATTTAAAGCTGACCTTGTACGTCCTCTATGGCACGTTATACACCGCAACAAAGCGCCAAATTCAGTGCCTTGTCAATTTTGAAGGTATATCCCCAGTATTGTTAGTTTCGTCTTGGTCAGTGGCGCCGGCCTAATGGCTCCGTGTGAATCCAGCCTCGAGTCTTTTCCACTACCTTTTTCTGGTGGGCACATATCAGTGACTAAAGTTACAGAACCTGAAGCCCCACAGCTGCTCGGCCCCAGTCTGCCCATGTCAACACCTATAACAGGACACCGGGACGCCCTGGTCAGATGTGTGGGGGGTATTATATCCTCTAGCTGTGAGTATCCTGGGCGTCCGATGTTCTGTAGAAAGGGCATTTTTATATGTAACTATGCCAGAAAACTAATAGTTAATATCACAAATTTCCATCTAAACCACCATATAAAATAATACATTGTACTTCTATGTGTCGCCTCCTACTGGTCTCTAATGCATGTGGAACATGGGAACCCTCCTGAACACTTCCATCACAGCACGGCTACGTTCATACTGGTTGGAGACTGTCACAGCGTGCATCCAAAATCGCAAAGTCCAATTCAATGGATCCCATTAATAGGTTAAGGGGGTCCTTCAAACTCCATATTTGACTACTTTTGTAGCCGCCCGCCTATTTGTTGTTCTGGTCCTCCAAGGCCAACACTGCTGTGCCCAGTAAAGATATGTATAACGAACAGGAGGTGAAGACGACTTCTGGACTGACCAGACAAGATTCCTTGGATGTATTCACATGCTGCAGATTTTTGGCATGAATTGTATACAGATTTGCTATACAAGCTCCAGCAGACACCTGACTGTACGGTAGTAAATAAAGCATAGTAGCGGTAACGTTTCAGGTAGTGTAGTAGATTGGAGCCCCGGTGTCCTCATCTGACATGTCCATGTGACGAATTAAAGAAGTGATGTCTGTGGGATACGGGAAGAAGCGGCTGTTCCCCTTTTGATAAGTGGAGCAGGAAGTTTAGAGAGAGTGCTATAAAAATGGCCTCTAAACAAGGTACACAAAAAACTAGGCGGCTGTTTTTCCACCATGCGGCATTACATAGATATTCTTCCCCACAGGCCGTGCAGAGGCGCCATATGGCGGCACACGGAGTGCCTACAGCTCTGTACTAAGGAACCGCAGGGGCTCCGTGCCTTACAGCGCGCCTAAACTCCTGGACAACTTTAGGTTTTCTGGCAGTATTTGGGTCATTAATACACGTATAATATACTTTATTAACAGATTTTGACTCATCCGGAGCTGAAGTCCCCAGTAGTGAGCGGTGCAATGTATACTGAAATGGGGAGGGGGCAGCGGCTCATGTCCCCATCAACAAAATGTCAACTGAACATGCCAAAATCTACATGTAAAAGCGTACAGGCTGCTTAAAGGGGTATTCTGGTCAAATGTGATCCCCTATATGACCGCTGGGACCCCACCAATGACGTGAACTGCGGTGTTTTGAATGGAGAAGCAGGTCTGAAATACAAATGGCTGACACCTCAACGGGAACGAGTGTTGTACACCGGACACCTCCAGCAGTCCCCACTGAAACGAATGGAGCGCTGCCAAATATTTCCAACCTGCAGATCCTTTGAAAATGAAGTGCAACACCACCCACCAGTTCTCAAGATCGGTGGGGGTACCAGGGGTCGGATAATTGGTGTGACCGCAATACCCTGTGTACAAAAAAACCTTTCTAATACTCCTTAATCCACATTTTAAAGGGGTATTATGGTCACAAAAAGGTAGCCCCATAACTGCAAAATAGCCCCAGTTAGGGACTAACTTTTTGTGACCATGATATCCATGAAAATATGGGTGGACCGGACTGAGAACACCAACCATGGCATTGCAGTCACAAGTTACCCTATCTGACCCCCACGCCTCTCATCGCTTCTTTATCTACACACAGCACTTGACTTGCCCGTAAAAATATGGCCGTTATATCCCACAAACCTGGTGGGAACAAAAGAAAAAAAATTACCATATCAGATATTATTTTAGAAAGGATGGTTTTGTGACAACCACACACATACAATCATTACAGATCTTACAACGGTTTGTATGAAGTTAGAAAATTATACCCACTTTCTTTAAGAACAGCGCCCTCACTTGCCCACAGGTTGCATGTGGTACTGAAGCTCCAAATAATTCATTGGATAGGATAGAGTTGCAATACGGCACATTGCGTGATGGCTTCATTGTGTATGTAACTTGTATACTGTGAACGGCTTTACAACAGGACTTTGCACTTTACATATAATTTCCCTATATGTCCAGTGTAAACATACGATACATTCCAGCATGTATATAACACATCACTATATAGACAGCTCGTTATTCATCAAAATCCAGTGACACAACTTTTTGTCACGAGGTGTGACTACCGTAATAGGCGATCTCTTCCCCCTCCGTCACAACACACACATGTTCATACAGAAATTAACCCTAATATAGCCTGCTAGACACTACACCATGGACCGGACTGGGGATGAAGTGTCATGGTGCATATACCAACACAAGGGTCATCTTCTAGTGACCATGCACTTGATAAGAGGTACTTTCATAGACACAAATAGAGTGCAAACCAAAAAACAATGGCACCATCAGCCATAGGATAAAAAGGTTTCCTGAAACTAGGACACATGGTAACTACTCCTGTGTCCATCTCTGTCTTAGGTTTCCAAGAAATAGGCAAGTAAGCCCTCCTTGATGGAAAAGGAAAACTTGCTCTAGCGCCACCTTTAGGAATGTAGCACCCTATAAATCAATGCCTGGTTTTCCTGAAACCTATCTGCATAACCTGGAAATAAAGCCAAGCTGTGATGGATGGCTTCCTCTTGGATGGAGGTATTCTACCTTATTCTCAGATTATGTCACTAGGTTTCAGGAAAACCAGGCATTGATCTATAGGGAGCTACTTTCAAAAAGGTGGTGCTAGAGAAAGTTCTCCTTTTATACCAAGGAGGACTTATTTGTATATTCATTTCCCAGAATTCTTACCAGGGCATGTATGGCGTAATACAATCCGGTACACCCTATGGTGGCCTCAAAGAGGCAACGTCTTCGTACTCAAGACATGTTAACCCCTTCTGACCCTTAGTAAGGCCATACACTTTAGATTTCGGATGGTTGTCCAATTGATGATGGGTAAATTCACACAGCTGATAGCTGGCCAAAAATATCCAACATGGCTGACCTGTTCTCAGCACATTAAAGTCCATGGATAGAATGCTAATGTGTATGGCTGGTTTTAGAGTTTCCCAAAAAGATTCATTTTGGTGTTTAACCAGGGTGTTTTTAGCATGGTTGCCAGGCAGTGCTGGGGGTCCTGGGTGTGAATGTGGCCCAGAACTATGCCTGCCAGGAGTCTGTCAGTTTACCCGGCGTTCACATGGGAGGACCACGTCCCAAAGAAAAAGATCCCAAGTGGTAAATGGGCTTCCTATAAAGTTGATCCAAGTGGGTATAAGGACGCACCTATAGAAACCTTCATCTGTCACCAAATTGCAGCTCTAAACAACTTGAACATTGTCTGGACCAATTTAGGATAAGTTTTGACCCCCCTTTAACAGACTGCCAGATACAGCACATGGCCCTATTTTTACAGTATTTAAAGAAACGTAGCAGGTGCAAACAAGACGACTACACCTACATGTTCTTCACAACTCTGTTCACATCCGCCATGAGATTCTCCATGAGTCAGAACTAGCCAAAAACATTCAGACCCCTACAGGAACCCGGCAGGACTTCTAGATCTTATCTTCATGGTCTTGGATCCAACAGTTTCAAGTCCTTCCTCTTCCTATGAATCATGGTCAATAACTTTTTGATAATGATACGAGGAAGTTGCGATCACCTGACTTCTCATAAGTCAATTCCTCAAAGCAACAGTCACCGGCACATGGGCCAAGGAGTTTCCAGACATTTATCATCTGGTCACCAGGTTCCATGAGCTGAGGAAACAACCCTGTATACAGGGATTGTATATAATGATTAAGCCAAGGGTGAATTGTCCTCGAAGACTGGGATACCCGTCATCTTATTCTCCATCAATACCATTCATCACTATGCCAATTCCTCAAGACTAAAGCATCAGTCACGTATAGCAGATGACTTTTACATGGGTATATATCCGGCCATAACCAGCAACAGTCGAATTTGCATTCATTTAAAGGGTCCTTTTCGCGGCCCAATGCAAACAGTATAGGGACAAACACCTTCATTTACCTCCCCCTTCCCCATTTAGGCTGCATACTATTGGCAAGATGTTACGCAAACAATGATGCCCAAACTGATGATCAATCCACAGGCTAAGGCCACACGTTGCAGCATTTTGTGCCGCAGATTTTGCTGCCAAGAGTGGCTTTAGAGGGATAAATAAAAATGCAGAAAATTCTGCAACAAAAAGAAATATGCAGTTTTTCCCACAACGTATGGCTAACAATGAACTTCTGCAGAGCTTTGCCATGTCTGGCCACAGCCTAAAGTTGCGTCTCCCACCTGAGCCAACATTACGTAGAGAGGTAGAAGCACACTGGGCAGTCATCCAATGCCGAGTATTGGGGACGGGTCCTATTCTAATTCATGTGACCGCTACGCGATAGTCACTGGGCTTTGGACAGTTATCCGGCAAAGTGACAGCTCATGGGGATAGATGTGTCAGTCACGTCAGGTAGGGAGGAGAAGCCGGCCAGCCAACACTTTGTCCTGCGCTCATCCCTTCCTAAAACCTTATTTTCTTCAAATCTCGGCATGTCAAAGTAAAAGACCGTTCTTGGTATAGAGAAAGTCGCTGTTTTACGCTTCCCATAGTTAGGACAGAATGAAACTGATGACAAGGTCCCTTTAAGGAAGCGGGGGAGAATCTGCATTGTTCTTTAAAATAAAGCCATCCATACACATTACATGCCGGTAACCAAACTTGCCGATTTCAGCATTCGGCCAACTATCTCAGGCTTGGATCAGATCTGGTGTGGTTTCTGTTCTTCTAGTCCGGAAGAAGGACCAGCAGTCCGGAAATAGCAAACATGAACGGAGTCCAACAACCCCCCCCCCCCCAAAAAAAAAAGTCATGTTTAAAAGGGCATTTTCATCCAGCGATTTTACACTGGGTTCACACCAGCACCAGGTGACCACTCCATGGGGTCCTTCGGGGTCCGTTCATGTCTGCTATTTTTGCAGTCTCATTTTCCAGGTGCAGACATGAACCTAGTCGTAGACAGATCTGCAAACAAGATCATTGAGCTTTGACCTCAACAGCATAGCCAGGATGTATATTATGTATAGAATCTGTACCAAATACCTGGTCAATGTCATGGTGAGGTAACACTATAGTTATTCTGTTATCAGAGTCTGTTGCTCTGATCCTATCACGGATAAGAGCAATGGACATTAAATGACAGATGCAGACAGAATCATCTCCGTCCAGTGTTTATCTGCGTTCACCTTCATGCAAAAAAAACATGACAGGAGTTTTCTTCCGTCATGTTTTTTACTTTTCTACAGATAGAAAAGGTTTTGCATGCAGGAAGAGAGTGTCCATCTTTTTTATTGCAGAATCAATGGGAGCAGCCACAGACCTAGGGGGTTACAACACTGACCATTACTCTACTACTGTTAATGTCCATTGGTGTTATCCAATGATGGCGACAGACATTAAAGGGGTTATCCAGTTTCTATGATCGATGGCCTGTCCTTAGGATAGGCCATCAATATTAGGTCTGCTGTGCGCTGTTCACTTGGCGTACAAACTCTAACAACGCATGTAGATACTACAGTCCTGCCCCAGTGAAGTCTATGGAGAAACACTATAGTACATATATGCGCCGCTAGAGTTTGTATGCCGAGTGAACAATGCAGCTCTTCCTTGCTACTAGTGAGCTGCTGGGGTCCCGGGTGTCAGACCCCCACAGATTTAATCCTAAGGATAGGCCATCAATCACAGAAACAGGATAGCCCCTTTAATAATGGTAGCGTGAATTTAACCTAAATCTCATATCTATAGTAGATATAAAGTATTGGTGACAATCATCAATTCTCAAGATGTAAGCAGAGTCTCACTGGTAAGACCCCACAAAATGATGTAATGCCACATATGGGAAAGAAGCTTTGACAGGGGTGACCACACAGTCCACCAATCTCTGGTTTATCTGTTCTTATTCCCTTGTCCTATAAACCTTGTATAACATTCAGATTAACCACACGAGGAACAGATTTGGTCCCAGGCATTAGGACAGGGAACTGCGACTTCAATGCCATATTTATAGGGTGCTGTGTGGAAACTAAAATCTGTACCGTTTCCTCTACGGTGAGCCAGACGCAAACCACAGGAAAGGGGAAGAGAAGGGCACTATTCACATTACCAGCATTTATAACATATATGTATGATGAAAGGACACACTGCTCAACATAAACCTGGGGCAGGAGCGTGCAGGACTCCAGCTGTTGGGAAACTACAACTCCCAGCATGCATGCTTGCTCCGCTGTTCGTGGCACTCAGTGGAACATGCTGGGAGTTGTAGTTTCACAACAACAGGCGTACCAAAGGTTATATACCTATAGAAAGTGCAAGCCTGTATACAGTCCTAATGCCATGCAACTGAACGATGAGGTTTTGCACTGGGCCCAAAGGACATGGGACAAAGCTACAATACCTGGTACAGCCTCTAATACAGGGGTCTCAAACTGAACCTAGCAAATGGGCTGCACATAGTAAAATAAATGTAAGTTGACAGGCCCCGTTCCTGAGGTTGGCCCCCAATACAGTAAAATGGCCCCCCCACAAGCTGTCCACCATACAGTGGCCGGGACTCATCACAGCCCTCATACCTTACTGCTATAACATGTCACGTGGACCCGATGCAAAAGAGGCTGCAGAGAAGAACCGCACTCGCAGGTACTGGAAAACCCCTTTAATAATGGGGACAGTGTACACGGTCAAAAACCAGGACAGAAGACTGTAGCCATTTGTGACAAAAGCCATGAGGTTTTACTATGTGGTGCTTGACCAAGCAACACGTCATATATAGAGACCCATATAGTCCACGGGCGCCCTATATAGGTGCTAAAGGAATATCACCACACAATAGATACCTCATGAATCTTCATGGCGCATTCCCGTGTCATTTTACGACAGAAAATATTTTCTGCAGGCGTTTCTACACGTGAACAAGAACTTGTAAGGAAAGTAGAAAGTTAGGACGCTAGTTGGGGATATGCTTTTAGTTTTCAGTAGGTCTTCTACAGAAAGTTACAAGGCTGCGGAGTCAGTAGACCAATAGCCTACAAGTCAGGAACATAGCATGCTATACATCTAAGCCCGGTTCACATCTGCATATGGGTTTCTGTTTGGGGGTCTGCTTGGGGTCCCCCAAACGGAAACCTAATCCGTGTAAAAAAAAAAAAGCAGTTACCTTAGGAAACCTGCGGACCCCATAGACTATAATGGGGTCCGTGTGGTTTCCGCACGAAAAATGTGGAGAGAAAAGTCTTGCTTGAAGGGAAGGGGAACGGGGTGACCTGAACGCAGACAAGAACCGGCCCTAAGTCTGGGTTCACACTACTGATATTTAATGTCACCTAATTCTATTCATCTACAAATGACTGTATATACATAAGGCCACGCAGTCCTCGTGTATCTGTGTATGCCCTAGATGTATACAGACAGCCTCCGCCTGTCATCCTGTCCCCAGGATCTATTACATTGTGTGAACCCATCAGGGACACAATTCAATCATCCTAATGTAAAGCGAGATCCCCATTAAGTGCACATTCAGACGGCACGTACATTTCATGCAGCATCTACAGTACAGGTCAGGACCCTTCAGTGTCGCCAGACTTTGGCTAAGTGTACGGCAAATCACTTACATGAGAATCCTCTAATATACTTTAATTAACCAAAATGTTCCCCTTGGCTACAAAACCAATTCTAAAGAAAGATATATAGGCAATTGTCATAACACAAAGCCGCCGTATCCTCGTCCCATCGTGACCGCAGGCTAAACGGGATATGAATAGACCCAACTAGAAGTCAGCTGACTGTTAGGGTGTATTCAGATTGGGAGGTCGGGTGTGGTTAAAAGTCTACAAAAACTGCGTTGGAAAAAAAGAAGGGAAGAGTTGTGCATTTACTTTACCTGTAAAACATGAGAAATGTTTTTAATCTGTAAAAACTAAAACTGTAGAGGAAAATGCATGAGGCGGTTTCAACTGCACTGTCTGAATACACCCAGAACGGTACCAAGATATCAGGACACAGGTAAGACCATGTTTGCACCTTGGAAAAACAAACCTATGTCAAGCCATATTTCCTGGACCCAACACGGTGTATGGACCCGGACTCCAAGCATCAGTCATGTATGATCTGGGAGGCCTTGCAGCTCCAAGGAACTACTGTCATGTACAGTCTCGTCTTGATCTAACAAGACAGAATTCAGCAGAGATTTCAGAGTGAAAGTCAGTGCAAGGGGAGGAAAAAAAAGAGAAAAAAAAAAAAAGGAGAAAAAAAAAAAATGGAGAAAGAAGCATTATCTTCCAATAAGATATTTTACATGTTCGTGTTCTCACTCGCACAACTGATATATGCAAATTTGGTTGAAGAGTCACTTAAACAGGTGTCCTGAATAGATGTGTGTGTATAATACATACATTATCGATATACGGCTGCTGTATGCACTGCTCGATAACATCTAATTTGAATGGCAAACTCATGTTTCTATCTATGAACCGAAATGTGACACATGCACTGGCACATACGGCAAATGGACGTCCATCTATTTGTATTGTACGCTAAAAAGCTTCCAATTTTGAAAGCAGGAGTTGGCATCAATAAGTCATGATGTGAACATACCCTAGAGGTCTTCAAACTCTGCCATAGACAGCCAAACTTGGCATCCAACTATCTAATGTGTATGGCGACCTACCAACAAACAATGTCCAGGGGAATGAAGGATTGTTGAATGGATGCCAGAGCAATTGGTTCTCCCTGGAGAATTCCAGTCTCTTCACCAAAAACACATGCACACTTGGCTGAACTGATAGTGTGTGTGTACTGGATGCCTGCCGACCACTTGTTGTAAATGTATGTGCACCTTAACCCTTAAGTACTATCAAGGTGTCTATCATAATGATGTGGTGTATGATAGACACCATGACAGTACTTAAGGGTTAATAGTGCTGCTCAATGGTCAGCTTGTGCCGGCTTTAAGCTAGTATGGCAGCTTTACACATTGTACGACTGTGCCGCCACAAGCACGGTTTTCAGGAACCTCATAAAAATTGTGTTTTAAATACAATAAGGTGAGGACGGGTACAGATAGATTTATAGGTTGTAAACTTGTCCTTGCAAAGATTCCTACCAAGTGTCCCTAAACCCATTTGTTGCTTCCTTTTGTACTAGTTACAACAACAGAAACAGATGGCGCTATAGGGTAATAAAAAATAATAGTAATATATAAAAAAAAAATACTCAAAGTGTGTGAAGAAGATGGAAGGAGTTGCTCAAGCGCTGCCATATACAATAAGGGACTGTATATGGCGCCATACTATAGACTTTACATACTTGATCCTTTGGATTACATTTAATGGCAGACATGGACAATATACTTTTTGGAGATTTCAGGGCAGTCTTCTAGAAATCCCCCCCCCCCATGGCCTGCAGCTGGGAGTACAGGAGAGATATGTGCAATACTTCCAGAGAAAAAAGACAAGCCGCAACCTGCCAGGAACACGTCGCTGAGGGGGAGGTGGTACATGGAATATTTTGGCCTAGATAATATCCACAGACCTAAATATCAAAAATTTGGCAGAAATAGGAACCTCAGGTTAGCACAAGGAAATGGAGGGAAACCTAGTACATGTTGACTGTCAGCTCCCGTGCCAAGATGGAGAGTCAGTGAGAGAACGCAAATGACTAATATAATACCGACACGTCATGTCCTTACATCACATACGTGTGCATGAACAACAGTACTGACAAGTCAGTCACACTTCCACATGACATAAAGGGTTGTCATTTAGGACATGGCGCACAGAGCGACCGTGACTGGTGAAAGCGAAGGCGACTTTGTTGCAACAGGTATTGTGCCTACCGTAGGCATGGCAGACGAAGGTGTGCGCAGTGTGACGGTTCTCATGGAAGGAAACTTTGGCGTCATTTGACATTACAAACTTTGTAATGCATTGTATTTCTATGAAAGCTTCAGTCATGAAAAAAAAAGACTAACGTAGACATGCCAGATTTACCACGATTTACCACACATTTTTGGTGCATGCCCGACTGTGCCAATGATGCGCCATTTTCTCCATTTTTCGGAGAACAGCCGGGACACCTCAACCACATAGATTTACTACTGGCATGAACTATATCTGAGATCAATGTCAGTCCTTAACTGGTGAAGATTTTAATTTTAGCGCATGGACCCCTCTACGGTGCACCCGTGTTATATTAAGAGGAGCGTCTCTTGATAATTCAGACACGTCTCGCGCCAGCGGGGAAATGAAAGAGACTGGTGGAGGAAACGCCAGTTTGACGCTGTTTTCACATCTGCCTTGGAAAATCTGTTCCTGTGGTCCAGACACAGAGGAAAAGGAACTGTGAAAATAATGGGCACAAACAGAGCCCTAGGGACCCCCGTTGACTATAATGGAGCCTTTGGGTGTACATTTTTTAATAACAGAAATTACCAGACGAAGACGCTGGTCAGCAATTTGTCATCCAGTGATTTCTGACGGATCTATGCTGGACGGACACCTGGCCCAAATGTGAACCTAGGCTTAAAGGAGTCCCTGCCAAACAGGCTAGAGCTATGACACAAATGGCACGGCCAAAGATCATAGTGTCACACAGTCACCCTGCAAAGAATGATAGAGTATGTAGTAGTGTCACGACCATTGCAAAAAAAAAAACCCAAACCAAATGGTAGTTTTGTGACCACCAAAATGCTATTCCCTTTCATTGGTTGTCAAACAGCGGCCAAAGTCGCCGTACAGCCCTTAGTGCAACAGCGTCAGATTTAACCATCGAGAGACACAAAGGCTTCAAGTGGACTTTGTGAGTAACTTAGACTCTGTGCAGACTATGTCTGATCCCCGCATTTAGCATGTATGCAAGGGCAAAGCTACCGCTATATATATATATATATATATCTCCATTTGCCCATCCAAAGCCTCCGTACATAGGAATATCTGCACTTTCCTGCACCTAGGCCACCTCTATATAACGCATACTTTTATCTTACAGGAGCTCTTTACATGTTACACATATTAGCGTGTACATCACATGTGCGAGCGCTACATACAATCTGTATATCTACAGAACTCACTGACGTATATATGTACATTAGTAAGTCACATCATATCTTGTGTAAATAACGTATGGTTCTGATAGACGGGACGGATCCGTGAGCGCCAGGTATATACAATAGAGAATACCCAGCCATTGTGTCCCCATCCCTGCTGACATATACATAGTGAGGAGCCTCCAGCCATCAGCAGCACTCTCAGTATGGTGAAACTACAACTCCCAGCATGCTCTCCCAGTGTGAAGCAGCCAGGGCATGCTGGGAGTTGTAGTTTTCCCAAAGAGTAGTACTGTACACAGTAACATGCAGCCTGTCTGACAAATCCCACCCTGCCCTGATGAATAGGAGCACAATACAGGGTCTCCAGAGGATGGACAGACACGGGCAGTGACCCCCGGCTGCACAGGCTACCCTCACCCACTGCTGCCCCCATTACTCACCTTGCTGTGACCCACAATGGGGTAGAGGTGGGTGTCCTAGTCTCCGGGGACCCCCCTCACTTAGAGGGGGGTAAGGAGCGCTCGCACGGAATCAATCTCTGCCTGCCTCCCTATCACTTTCCCATTGAGCCCCTGATGCTCGGCCCGGGAAGTTTGTGCCTCTCCTTGGATTGAGGTTCACGCCCGGCCGGCGGTGTCTCCCTCCTCCCGACCGACTGCGCTCAGCCCACCCCCGGGAGGCGGAGATGAGCCAGCCCGTCCCTCCATGTGCCTGTATGACTCAGTCTCTCCCGCTCCCCCTAGTGGCCGTCGCTCGCTGTCTGTGTGCTCTAAGCTATAGGCGGATTTAGCGCGTGTCACTCACATCCAGGCCCCGCCCCTTCCACAGCATCCCTGTGCTGGGAGCTTTCTTTATGTCGTGCTGCTCCTCCCTGCTGTGCCCCTCCTCATCCTCCTCCTCATCATCATCCTCCCTTATCTTCCTCCTCCTCCCCAGCCTCAGCCTCTCTTCCCTCCTTCCCTCATTCTTTCCTAGTGAATAGAAGTGTTGATTCATTTTGAGGCTGACACATCCGCCCAGTATGTAGGCACACATAGGCATCACACTGCTGACACATGACATACAGAGAGGAAGTGGCATCATACAGTCACCTATGTATACATGCCTTATACAGAGAGGAAGTGGGATCATACAGTCACCTATGTATACATGCCTTATACAGAGAGGAAGTGGGATCATACAGTCACCTATGTACACATGCCTTATACAGAGAGGAAGTGGGATCATACAGTCACCTATGTACATGCCTTATACAGAGAGGAAGTGGGATCATACAGTCACCTATGTATACATGCCTTATACAGAGAGGAAGTGGCATCATACAGTCACCTATGTACACATGCCTTATACAGAGAGGAAGTGGGATCATACAGTCACCTATGTACATGCCTTATACAGAGAGGAAGTGGGATCATACAGTCACCTATGTATACATGCCTTATACAGAGAGGAAGTGGGATCATACAGTCACCTATGTACACATGCCTTATACAGAGAGGAAGTGGCATCATACAGTCACCTATGTACACATGCCTTATACAGAGAGGAAGTGGGATCATACAGTCACCTATGTATACATGCCTTATACAGAGAGGAAGTGGGATCATACAGTCACCTATGTACATGCCTTATACAGAGAGGAAGTGGGATCATACAGTCACCTATGTATACATGCCTTATACAGAGAGGAAGTGGGATCATACAGTCACCTATGTACACATGCCTTATACAGAGAGGAAGTGGCATCATACAGTCACCTATGTACACATGCCTTATACAGAGAGGAAGTGGGATCATACAGTCACCTATGTATACATGCCTTATACAGAGAGGAAGTGGGATCATACAGTCACCTATGTACACATGCCTTATACAGAGAGGAAGTGGGATCATACAGTCACCTATGTACACATGCCTTATACAGAGAGGAAGTGGGATCATACAGTCACCTATGTACACATGCCTTATACAGAGAGGAAGTGGGATCATACAGTCACCTATGTACATGCCTTATACAGAGAGGTGGGATCATACAATCACCTATGTACACATGCCTTATACAGAGAGGAAGTGGGATCATACAGTCACCTATGTACACATGGCTTATACAGAGAGGTGGGATCATACAGTCACCTATGTATATATGCCTTATACAGAGAGGTGGGATCATACAGTCACCTATGTATATATGCCTTATACAGAGAGGAAGTGGGATCATACAGTCACCTATGTACACATGCCTTATACAGAGAGGAAGTGGGATCATACAGTCACCTATGTACACATGCCTTATACAGAGAGGAAGTGGGATCATACAGTCACCTATGTACATGCCTTATACAGAGAGGTGGGATCATACAATCACCTATGTACACATGCCTTATACAGAGAGGAAGTGGGATCATACAGTCACCTATGTACACATGGCTTATACAGAGAGGAAGTGGGATCATACAGTCACCTATGTACACATGGCTTATACAGAGAGGTGGGATCATACAGTCACCTATGTATATATGCCTTATACAGAGAGGTGGGATCATACAGTCACCTATGTATATATGCCTTATACAGAGAGGAAGTGGGATCATACAGTCACCTATGTACACATGGCTTATACAGAGAGGTGGGATCATACAATCACCTATGTACACATGCCTTATACAGAGAGGTGGGATCATACAATCACCTATGTACACATGCCTTATACAGAGAGGAAGTGGGATCATACAGTCACCTATGTACACATGCCTTATACAGAGAGGAAGTGGGATCATACAGTCACCTATGTACACATGCCTTATACAGAGAGGAAGTGGGATCATACAGTCACCTATGTATACATGCCTTATACAGAGAGGTGGGATCATACAGTCACCTATGTATATATGCCTTATACAGAGAGGTGGGATCATACAGTCACCTATGTACACATGGCTTATACAGAGAGGTGGGATCATACAATCACCTATGTACACATGCCTTATACAGAGAGGAAGTGGGATCATACAGTCACCTATGTACATGCCTTATACAGAGAGGTGGGATCATACAATCACCTATGTACACATGCCTTATACAGAGAGGAAGTGGGATCATACAGTCACCTATGTACACATGCCTTATACAGAGAGGAAGTGGGATCATACAATCACCTATGTACACATGGCTTATACAGAGAGGTGGGATCATACAGTCACCTATGTATATATGCCTTATACAGAGAGGTGGGATCATACAGTCACCTATGTACACATGGCTTATACAGAGAGGTGGGATCATACAATCACCTATGTACATGCCTTATACAGAGAGGAAGTGGGATCATACAGTCACCTATGTACACATGCCTTATACAGAGAGGTGGGATCATACAGTCACCTATGTACATATGCCTTATACAGAGAGGTGGGATCATACAATCACCTATGTACACATGGCTTATACAGAGAGGTGGGATCATACAGTCACCTATGTACATGCCTTATACAGAGAGGAAGTGGGATCATAGTCACCCATGTACACATGGCTGGACCTCATCACAAGGGCATCCTGCCGATATACATATATACACTAATGTATATTTCTATCATAGGATCTCACCAGGGAGTGCCAGGCTGCCACCGCCTAAAATTATTGGACCATTTGGTATCTAGATCACCTATTTCTAATATCAAGCTTGTAGATAATATAATAATAATAATAATAATGTCAAAAAATCTATAACACAGTAAAAAAGATACAATCAAAATAATATGTAAACATACAGTCAACAATCTATAATAAAAAAGTGAAAAATACATAATAAAGTAAAAAAAAACAAAAAACAATATACAGTGTTGGTCAAAAGTATTGGCACCTCAGCAATTCTGTCAGATAATACTCAGTTTCTTCCAGAAAATGATTGCAATCACAAATTCTTTGGTATTATTATCTTCATTTAATTTGTCTTCAATGGAAAACCACAAAAAGAATTGTCAAAAAGCCAAATTGGTTATAATTCCACACCAAACATAAAAAAAGGGGGTGGACAAAAGTATTGGCACTGTTTGAAAAATCATGTGATGCTTCTCTAATTTGTGTAATTAACAGCACCTGTTACTTACCTGAGGCACCTAACAGGTGGTGGCAATAACTAAATCACACTTGCAGCTAGTTGAAATGGATTAAAGTTGACTCAACCTCTGTCCTGTGTCCTTGTGTGTACCACATTGAGCATGGAGAAAAGAAAGAAGACCAAAGAACTGTCTGAGGACTTGAGAAGCAAAATTGTGAGGAAGCCTGAGCAATCTCAAGTCTACAAGTCCATCTCCAAAGACCTGAATGTTCCTGTGTCTACCGTGCGCAGTGTCATCAAGAAGTTTAAAGCCCATGGCACTGTGACTAACCTCCCTAATGTGGACGGAGAAGAAAAACTGACGAGAGATTTCAACGCAAGATTGTGCGAATGGTGGATAAAGAACCTCGACTAACATCCAAACAAGTTCAAGCTGCCCTGCAGTCCGAGGGTACAACAGTGTCACCCCGTACTATCCGTCAGCATCTGAATGAAAAGGGACTGTATGGTAGGAGACCCAGGAAGACCCCACTTCTTACCCAGAGACATAAAAAAGCCAGGCTGGAGTTTGCCAAAACTTACCTGAGAAAGCCAAAAACATTTTGGAAGAATGTTCTCTGGTCAGATGAGCAAAAGTAGGAAAAGGCATCAACATAGAGTTTACAGGGGGAAAAAAAAGAGTCCTTCAAAGAAAAGAACACGGTCCCTACAGTCAAACATGGCGGAGGTTCCCTGATGTTTTGGGGTTGCTTTGCTGCCTCTGGCACTGGACTGCTTGACCGTGTGCATGGCATTATGAAGTCTGAAGACTACCAACACATTGTGCAGCATAATGTAGGGCCCAGTGTGAGAAAGAGGGGTCTCCCTCAGAGGTCAGGGGTCTTCCAGCAGGACAATGACCCAAAACACACTTCAAAAAGCACTAGAAAATGGTTTGAGAGAAAGCGCTGGAGACTTGTAAAGTGGCAGCAATGAGTCCAGACCTGAATCCCATAGAACACCTGTGGAGAGATCTCTTGATGGCAGTTTGGAGAAGGCCCCCTTCACATCTCAGGGGGGACCTGGAGCAGTTTGCCAAAGAAGAATGGTCTAAAATTCCAGCAGAGCCTTGTAAGAAACTCACTGATGGTTATCGGAAGCGGTTGTGCACAGTTATTGTATCTAAAGGTTGTGCTACCAAGTATTAGGCTGAGGGGGCCAATACTTTTGTCCGGCCCATTTTTGGAGTTTTGTGTAAAATGATCAATGATTTGACTTTTTTTTTTTTCATTCTCTTTTGTGTTTTTTCATTGCAAGCAAAATAAATGAAGACATTAATACCAAAGAATTTGTGATTGCAATCATTTTCTGGAAGAAACTGAGTATTATCTGACAGAATTGCAGGGGTGCCAATACTTTTGGCCAACACTGTAGCTCTTCACCCAGGGCACAGATCAGGAAAGCCAACAGTGAGCTGAATTCAGCGCACTGTCGGCTTTCCAGCAGTATATAGAACTGCCTGGGCCCCAAACCATGAAAGGTCCTCTTTAAGGGACAAGTTGTACTTTTTATTGGTACCAACGTTTGGTAAGTATATCTATTTTTATCACTTCTTATTGCTATTTTTGGGGAAAAGCAAGGTGACCAAAATACATTAATTTGCGTATTGCAGTATATTTTGGCTTGTTGTTGCAGTGTATGGGATAAATAACACCGTTTATCAATAGTGGGGACTTATTCACAGATGGAGATACCTAACATGTTTCTTTATTTTTTGTTTTTGTTATGTAGGTTCCCTACACGTGACAGGAAAGGCAGCCAGGAGGCCGATGCTCAGCATGGCAACCTCTCAGACCCTGCGATCTTATTGCAGGGGATCTGCGCCGTGTCAATCTTGCCCCCGGACCCCTACATGTCATGATTGTTATTGATGGTGCCGTACTATTAATTACTAATTAGTAATAGCATGGTGCGGATCAGGAAGGTGTTAAAGGGGTCTTGTCAATCCCCAGCAGATTTTTCTATACTGATGACGTATCCAGAATCTGATACACATAATGGGGACGTTAATGAAGACTACGTTTTCAACTCCGGTCTTCATATAACCTGCCCTGGTGGAGATTGCACCTAATTCATGGCCCCAGAAAGTGCAAAGAGTGGCGTAAAAACGCCGGTTCCGACAATTTTTGTTACAAAAAGTTGCATATGGGATGCATTTATTTTTGCAACCTGCTTTTTACTCTGTTCCTGTTCCTCCTGCAGACTTTTCTAGGCCACTTCCTTGGATTCGTGTTACTGGGGGAACTAAAGTCTTCGCTTTAAACAATGGCTGCTTACTTGATTTTTCCTAAAATGAAAAAAGTCCCCGTGAACAAAGGGGAAGTGTATTAGTGTTACTTCCCCATGGAAAGATTCTTGCAGTTGTGTGAAGTGTGTGAATTATTCGGAAGTCCAGGTTAGTAAGGTTTGCAGGTTGAGATGTTATAGATGCCAGGATGACAGCTGCCAGAGATAGGAAATTCCGTCTGGAATGTCATTACTTACGTCTCTGGAATTTTACCCAGGGATTAGTAAACCAGTAAAACTGAGTTGCCCAGGTAGCTACAGACACAAATATGCACCATAAATCTTAGCTGCCACAATGACCCTATTCACAGGCTAATCCACCACATTTCTCAAGGGTTTGCTGAAATCTCACACTAAGGGTGTATTTATATGTGATTGTCACTAGAATCTGTTCCCGGCAATCATTGCTATATGCTAAGGGACTGTTCACTTGGAGGAATTTACAACTGATTTTGAGGCACACTTCAAATTCACGTTGGAATCCGTCTCATTGTTTTCTATGGGAGGCAGGGGTGTATCTATAGTGGGTGCAGTTGCTACCTGTCCTAGACCCTTAAAGGGGTTGTCCCATCACAAGGATCCTATCTATAATGCTTGTTAATGTGAATGTAAGACTTTTCCTAAATACACTGCTTCAGCAAAACTGCTTTGTTTGTTCACTATCTTACTTTATTCAATTCATTTTTGACACATCCCTTGACTTATCTTGTCAAAAGTCAAGTGATGTATCTGCTGCTCTCAGGGGGTAGGGAGGAGGGGCTAAGTGCACGGGAGCGAGCCTGTGTCTGTAGCTATTCCTGTGTAGGGGGGTAGTTTACACTTTGGGGGGAAGGGGCCCAAAGTGACCCGGCATCCGCTGCAATAGAGAGGCGGTTGCCGGGGAGGGTTAGACGCCAGCACAGGTGCCTGCAACATTGGGCTACGCTCTTGCCCTGTATGAAGCCAGCAGCGGCAGGCGTTATGCTGCTATTCCGGAGGGGGGGGGGGGGCGCGGAGGAGCAGAATAGCAGCATAGCTCCTACCACTGCTGGCTTCATACAGGGCAAGAGCATAGCCCAATGTTGCAGGCACCTGTGTCAGCGTCTAACCCTCCCCGGCATCCGCCTTTCTATTACAGCGGGCGCCGGGTCTGTATTGGCATTGTGAAGGCTGGGGAACTGACTGGTCTCACCATCTATTCGCTGTACGTCCGATCAGGGCCGGCGTCAGCGCACGGCATAGTCGCCTGTCCCGATATCAGCTCATCGGCGGACGCCGATGAGCTGAATTAAATACATAAGCGATTAAAGCATTAAAGCAGGAGCTGTGTGTGAGATCAGCTCCTGCTTTAAAGCTGTGGCCCGGCGTGCGTGTGTAGGCGCACGTTCAGAATCAGCGCGTACAAAGCAGATCCCATTCATTTCAATGGATGCTGGCATACGAGCACTCCCCATTGAAATGAATGGGCTGCTTTTTTCCCTATTGGTGTCAATGTGATACGCTCCGTTGCATTTATCTGAGGCTGATCAGTGGGTGAAATTTGGGGCAAAAAGCCAGAAGGGCAGAAAGGGGAAAAGACTTTAAGGTGGAAATCGGCCTTAAATTCCTCTTCACTCTCCACTATATCAGCTAACCGTACACTCCATTATTAAGATGAATATATAGTAAATAAAGGCAGGGTTATTTGTCGTGTACAGAGGGAAGTGTCCGGGCTTTATCCTCCTGGTATTACTCCCACTTTATTCTCACTATATTGCCGTCATAGTTCAAATACAGAACAGTAGGTTAGATAATATTTTACCATCAATATCTTGTTTTACAACAGAAAGGAATAAACTCTGCTACCGGTTTCATATGACATGTGCAGGCGCCTCTGATACAAGATGGTAGGACGTGATCACGTGTGGCTATAGGGCCCCTCCAGTTCTAGGGAAAATTTTCTCTTACAAAGGCTAAAATATCTGGTGGCCTCCTTTTTAGTATTTCTACGTATGCTCCAGCGCCATGTTTTATCAATGGCAGTTCGCGAGCGCTGGAAGAAGACAGGACCCGAGCACATCGCTGGAAGAGGAAGCGTGGCTGAAGAAGACGTCAGACCCTGAATGCCCGCCCACCATGCACGGTAGATAAGATTAACATATTCGTTTTTAGGGTTTTATTTTAAAACGGGGGGGGGGGGGGGGGGGGGGTAGTTTAATATAACTTTAGCGGTGCCTGAATAGCCTTTTCAAAGGCTATTCACGCATATGTGGGGCTCTATCAGCATAATTTTGTTGATAGAGCCCCTTTACGTTTCCTACAATACACAGCCAGTCACTGTCACCTTCATTTGCACTGGTGTCATGGATAGGAAAACTGGGCTGCTATAGATTGGAATTGTATTGTCTTTAGCAACAAATCCAGGTTCTGTTTGGGATCCAACAATGATTGAGTTTGAGCATGGAGGCCTTGAAGCTGAGAGCTTCAATCCTGGATTTACTGAGGACTAACATAGTACCCCTATCGCTGGTGTGATGATCTGGAGAGCCATCGCATATGACAGTTGGTATGGGGGACACTAACAGCTCAGGAATATGTGCAGGACATCTTGCACCAACATGTGTTGCCTCTCATGGCAGGGTGGACAACTGTCAGTCTACCACTCACCCACACAGCAAGGGTTTCCCAGGAATGTCTCTGCCAGATTACAACACGTTCTTGGCCTGCCCGGTCATCAGATTTATTGACAGCATTTATGGGGCGCGCTGGTATGTCAGCTTCACACCTATGCGTGTGCTGGATCTGCTGCAACATCTGTGGGCAAATGTGCAGCAGGATACAGAATCAGGGAGACTTGTATGTTGGCCCTATACGAGTAGCAGATCTTCTCTCGAAAGTAGTCACCTACAAGTCTTATTCACTGAGCTATTCATTCAACTGCCTAAAGATGAAGGGGGTATAATTCTAAGGATACATAAGGGGGGGGGCCATGGCTTCCCTATGAGGATGTTAATGGTAGGGTAGGTTAGTTTTTATGGGTAGTAGGGTCAGGATGATGTTGTCCACATGGCGGCCAATGCCAAATTGGCTGGGGAAAGGTAAGTCTTTTGCTCATCTGGAGGGCAATGTGGCGGGAAATTTATGGAATGATAAGTTAGGGGAGCATCTGGCAGAGATATAAAGAGTAACCAGGTAAGGAGGTCAGAAGATACCTCTGAGAAGGGCAGTGACGGGACAATAGTTACACAGCAGGTCCCCACGATGTTTTTAGGACTTGGGGACAACTGCGGTCAGGCTTCTTCCTGAGCTGTCATCTAGTTGCTCGTAAATAAAGCATGGCAGATGACACAAACTTTTGCCAAAAATTGTTGTCCAATGTCTTATTGCTAAGGCTTGTGAGTCCCTAGGGGGTTGGCATGTACCCACATTCTAAAATTAGTGTAGAATTGGTGAACTCTACACATTGTCGAAGGACAGTTCAATCTATTATCACAATGGACAGCTTTTGTTTCATTTACGACCGTATTTTTTCCATCTTCTTGTTGTTTTCGGCACTTTGCACGACTTTCATTAGCAGATAATCCGCTGCTCACAATGGGTAAAACAATTTTGTGCACTGTTGGAAAATCATTTAAGTAAAAGATATTACTCATGAAATGGCACAATTATCATTATTCTCCTCTAAAATGGATTTTTAAGTGGCTTATAAAAAAACCTACTATGTCTAGTATACTATAAACTAATTGCCTAAGTATTCCCTTGTGGTCAACCTGATTTCATGTCATGTATTATTAATACCGCCAGCTTCCCGACAAACAATCTTCTTGGATTATAAGAATAACATGAAACACTTTACTAACGGCAAGGAAACAATACAGCCAGCTGGCATGGGGCCCGAGTAACAGAGGGGCCCATATGAATCTAACCATAGCCATTTTTTATAGGCGTCATACACAAAGCAAAGCAGCATGCATAGACCTTGTACTACAGTATATAAAGCCATACAAACTCAATATACTGCCATACCATGCTCTGACAGGTGGCTGTACTGGGCTATTCTCCCCTAGAAGCAATGCTTTGACTTTGGTGATTGGATTCCTTCTGCTCTATATCGTACTCGATTTCTAGCAAAAAGTATATAAAATTAATGTGGTTGTTCGAGGAGATTAATTTAACTTACTTATGTGGGCCTGAAGGTTCTGGGTTGGTTCTTCCCCCGGGTCACATGATCGGGCCCGGTAACCCCAACACTCCAGGTAGTTATCAATATTATTGGGGACAGCTTTACTATAGTCTGCCAGCCCTACATGGCTCCCATCATGTGACCTGGGGTCAGAAGCAACCAGGAACCCCAAGGCCCAGCTTGAATAAATCCCCGGACACCCCCTTTAAAGGGATCCTATCATTAAAACTAAATATATTGTCCCTAACACGTCGGAATAGCCTTAAGAAAGGCTATTCTTCTCCTACCTTTTGACGTCTTCTCCGCCACGCCGTTCGGTATATAATCCAGTTTTCATCGTTATGCAAATGAGTTCTCTCGCAGCACTGGGGGCGGTTCTCAGCACTCAAACAGCACTGGGGGCATCCCCAAAGCTGCGAGAGAACTCTCCAGCGCCGTGTCCATCTTCCTCAGGAACGGGTCTTCTTCATGGCTGCAAACTTCTAGGCCTCAGGCTTAGAACAAATCCGCCTGTACATGCCCGCCGGCCACAAGAAAATGGCCGCTTACACAGTATTGTAAGCGGCCATTTTCTTGTGGCCGGCAGGCATGTGCAATCGTCTGCCCGAGGCCTAGACGTTTGAAGCCACCGCCAGAAGAACACGCGAAGAAGATGGAGGTGGTGCTGGAGAGCTCTCTCACAGCATTGGTGACGCCCCCAGTGCTGTTTGAGCGCTAGGGACCGCTCCCAGTGCTGCAAGAGAACTCATTTGCATACCATCATAAACCGGATTATATACCGAACGGAGGCCCAAAGAAGACAAAAAACAAAACAAAAAATTTAGTTTTAATGATAGGATCCTTTTAAATTAAGAAAAAAACAGTCTTAACACTGTATGGCCATTCCGGCTATATTCATGCCCAGACTGTCCCAGTCATCTGAATGAGGCTTACAGAAATCCATGTGCTTGCCGCCAATACAACCCTATTCAGATGAATAGAACTGTTTCTCATTCATAGGTATTTCTCCAACAAGTCTGCTACGTGTGAACATACTGTTAAATAGATCAGAAAAAAATTGGGTGAAACCAGGACAAAATAATTACCCATTGCATCCTCGCTGCCCCAGTGCCTCCATGCCAATCCTTCCCACCATTGCAGTGAAACAAGCACATTGATGACATGGGAGCACTGTAGCCATTCATCGTATAGATTAGGACAAAGCTGACCTATGTCATTGCTATATACTGTATGATTTTTATATACATAGGTACAGGCCTGTCTCTTATGGGTGACAAGTCATGAGTATACACTCACCGGCCACTTTATTAGGTACACCATGCTAGTAACGGGTTGGACCCCCTTTTGCCTTCAGAACTGCCTCAATTCTTCGTGGCATAGATTCAACAAGGTGCTGGAAGCATTCCTCAGAGATTTTGGTCCATATTGACATGATGGCATCACACAGTTGCCGCAGATTTGTCGGCTGCACATCCATGATGCGAATCTCCCGTTCCACCACATCCCAAAGATGCTCTATTGGATTGAGATCTGGTGACTGTGGAGGCCATTGGAGTACAGTGAACTCATTGTCATGTTCAAGAAACCAGTCTGAGATGATTCCAGCTTTATGACATGGCATTGCATTATCCTGCTGAAAGTAGCCATCAGATGTTGGGTACATTGTGGTCATAAAGGGATGGACATGGTCAGCAACAATACTCAGGTAGGCTTTGGCGTTGCAACGATGCTCAATTGGTACCAAGGGGCCCAAAGAGTGCCAAGAAAATATTCCCCACACCATGACACCACCACCACCAGCCTGAACCGTTGATACAAGGCAGGATGGATCCATGCTTTCATGTTGTTGACGCCAAATTCTGACCCTACCATCTGAATGTCGCAGCAGAAATCGAGACTCATCAGACCAGGCAACGTTTTTCCAATCTTCAATTGTCCAATTTCGATGAGCTTGTGCAAATTGTAGCCTCAGTTTCCTGTTCTTAGCTGAAAGGAGTGGCACCCGGTGTGGTCTTCTGCTGCTGTAGCCCATCTGCCTCAAAGTTGGACGTACTGTGCGTTCAGAGATGCTCTTCTGGCTACCTTGGTTGTAACGGGTGGCTATTTGAGTCACTGTTGCCTTTCTATCAGCTCGAACCAGTCTGGCCATTCTCCTCTGACCTCTGGCATCAACAACGCATTTCCGCCCACAGAACTGCCGCTCACTGGATGTTTTTTCTTTTTCGGACCATTCTCTGTAAACCCTAGAGATGGTTGTGCGTGAAAATCCCAGTAGATCAGCAGTTTCTGAAATACTCAGACCAGCCCTTCTGGCACCAACAACCATGCCACGTTCAAAGGCACTCAAATCACCTTTCTTCCCCATACTGATGCTCGGTTTGAACTGCAGGAGATTGTCTTGACCATGTCTGCATGCCTAAATGCACTGAGTTGCCGCCATGTGATTGGCTGATTAGAAATTAAGTGTTAACGAGCAGTTGGACAGGTGTACCTAATAAAGTGGCCGGTGAGTGTATATTATGACACATACACATATGAGAATGGATGCCAATTACTAAATAGCTTCATGTAATGGGGGAGGATACGGCTTGTTTATCACCATCATAACTAATGTAACTTATAGACTTTTTGCATAGAAACAAACATTAACCCTGATATATACTGAAAGTCTAAAAATATGTATTTCCTAGAAATACTCAATAATACAAAGAGCATTAGCAGAGAAAGAAAAAATTAACATGACAATTATTACACGTACCTAAGTGGTCTCCTGCCATCTGCCATGCTTCTGCTTACAGCTATTGTTGCTCTGAAGGTCTCCAGCATTAGTAGATTTCTTCCGGAACGCGGTAAAATTGCCATCTGCATTCTTTGTCCTATTCTTCTGATAGACAGGTAACAACAGTCCGTCAGGTATCAGTTCCGTAACTGCATCAGAACCTGTATTCACATGGTGCAGGTTCAAAACCCACTTTGCGCTGCAGGTTTTAGTGGCAATGTATAGATGTGATGTGCTATTAAATCTCATTCACTACACTAGTACTGCACACATTGCATCAGGTAGCCTGCCATGCATTTTGCAACACCCTGAGAGTACACCCTGTGCATCCCCAGCCTTAAAGGGGACGCAGCGTTGTGACAGTGTGTGTGTGACTCAGGTCTCAGAGTTATGTAACGTCAGTCAGGAGGCCTGAGCAGAACAGGGAATTGCGCTAAAGAGGAGAGCAACAGTGTTTTTTAGGTCTGATCACCTCCCCCCGGACCTCCACTTATTATACCTTGGGGCCTGAATAGACCCCAAGGTATAATAATAGCAGCTTTGGTTCGGACGTGTTCAGGTAGAACATCACAAATATTGTAATAACCAAACCAACATGAGCAAAATCACTGTAGGTAATCCAGACTGACGTTCGTTTCTTATTTTTCAATTACTTGCCCATCCCTAATATTTCTTATCTTATATCACTCCCTATCTTTGCCCAATTTTTTTTTTATGAAATTAGGCAAAACCTTGAAGCCAGTGACCCAAGACACCAAATAAAACTCAAAAAAAGCAAAAAAAAAATATTTATTGTTCACAATTAATGAGCTAATGTATAAAAAAAGAGAAGGCGAGGGTATCAAGAAGAACAAGACATGGCTATATACATGAATACGTGTCTTAGTTAAGTTGATGTAGACTAAAGAATTGCATCCGCTGAAGCCTATAGAGATTTCTGCTTTTGGCTGAGGCCCTACGTTGTGGAAACGCTTTTTTTGTTGCAGATTTTGTTGTGTTTTTTTGAACCAAAGCCAAGAATGTCTACAAAAGGATTGAGACATATATAGGAAGTTCTTATACTTCTACCTTCTGCTCATTCCACTCCTGGCTTTGGCTCAAAAAACTACAACAAAAAAAGCTGCGTTTCTGCAACGTGTGGCCTCAGCCTTTCTTGGTTATTTGTCACTGACCGGCCTTAATGCTTCTGACTGACAATGGACATTTTATGAAGAAGTCGGAGTCGGAGTTCTGGGTCATACAAATTCCACTGACTCACATTAGATTCCCGGCGTGCATGCCATATCCATTTGAGATTGTCACCCCAGATTTTATTTAATGCTATGCAAAAAGCAAAATCTGAAATGAAATCCACATTTGATACAGATTTCAGTGCTGATGTTTTGACCAGATCAACAGTGTCATTCACTGTCTGCATCATATCGGGACCACCACCAGTAATAGGAACAGTGAACCCGCTATTATTTATGCCTGTGCTGTGACACTGGGATGTGACAGTGCAGGGATAAAAAATACAAAAAAAAGAAAAACATCACGGAGCATTGTTCTAAATTCAATCTGATCACAATCCATTGAACTGCACTTTGTAGCTTAAAGGGGTTGTCCAGTTTCAAACCAATATTGAGAGACAAATGTTATTGTTTATATGATAGAAAGTTGTACAATTTTCCAATATACTTTCTGCTTGCTGTCATTCATTCTGCTTACTCTCACTGGATAAAAAACAGTCCATGGTCATGTGATCTAGTATATGGTCATGTGATCTACTGTCCATGGTCATGTGATGAACACATTAAACCATGTCTAATTACTGTGCTGCGACTATAACAAGCCGTGCACCTTTGTGTCCATCACGTGACCATGGACTGTACATCACATGACCATGTCTGGTTTTTTTTTTCTTATCCCCTGGAAGTAAGCAGAGATCTATAAAACTGTAAGGAATTGATACAGAAACTATATAGGAAAATTGCAGAACATTTCATTATACAAGCAATAACATCTGTCTCCATATTTGTCTAAAAACTGGACAATCCCTTTAATTCAACAGCTGAGACCTGCGACCTGTAGTGTGAATGATGGCAGGAGTAGTTAAAGCATTTGTTACTCCTAAAGCCATAAAAATGTGTGTAGTGCATCCATGTGGATGGTTTATGTACACGCACGCGAGTGATATCAGTAACACCAAACAGGAAGAGTTGTCATAGGAATAAAGCGACTGTCCATGTTTGATCTATTCGGATGAGAACGTAATAAAGAAAACTGAAAGTCTGGAGTCTTTTCTTCTCTTTCACCGCTTTTTCTTGGTCTCTTTCTTCTGCTTTTTCCCCACTGTCAAAGGAGCCATCTTGGGTTTTTTCAACACTTCATTGCTTTTTGCTTCTGAAGCCTCAGTATCCTGTAGAAGCAGCAAGATAACAAATGTTAGTAACATGTTCCTCCCGGCTTACTTTTCGGGTCAGGTTCCTCTCAATGAATCTATTAGTTATCATATGCACACAAGAAAGCCTGTCAATCACTGTGTAGGACCGCCCACTGGACTCCTAAGCATAGAAAGAGGAATTTAGAGCAATGTATTCCATATTATACTGATTTTTTCTAATAAAACTATATATCAATGTGCTCAGCTCCTCCTGCTCTATAACGTGCCGCCTACAGACTGTATTTTCAATGTGACATACTTGCTATAAGATTTCCTTTTACTGGAATTTAGGGGTCTAAACCATGAAACGCAGCCCGATATTTCGGATAATTATTCCTCCTCCGCCACACTTTACAGCTGGCACAGCTCACTCAGACAGGAAGCATCTGCCAGGCATAAAATCATCTGTCAAAGTGCCAGATGATTCAGTGTGATCCGCCCTCCACCAAAGAACACTTTCCACTCAGCGCTGGCAATGCTCCTTACTCCTTCAGTGGACGCGTGTCACGGCATATAACAATTGTAGGATCGAACATGACCTCTCGGGCATGTACACTCTATGACCCGCATGATACTTCTAACCCTGGCTAGAGAAAGCGTGCCATCAAACAGAGACACTAGGAATCAGTGACTTCTATATACTACTCCATCTGTGGGACTGCTGTCTAACATATACTGGTTGTACTTACGCTATATATGAGTAAATGGTCAATCAGGGGTTCCCAATACATAAAGGGTCACTAACTTTTCACAAAACTTATGTTCAATTCATACAATATCCCTTCCTGAACATTATTAGAAATCACTTTCTTTAAAAAATCTGATGTTTTCTATCCTAAAAACGGTTTTGAGAGTCCGACCACTAGAGGGCTCTTATCTTTTACATCTGACGTCCACTACCTGTTACTAAGTAAATTACGTCCTTAGCAGCAGAGGCTAATGAGATGGGAATGTGAGAAATAGGTAAAGGGACCTGCCGCTCCTTCACAAGCACAAGCTCTGCAAAGGCAATTCTCTGCTCTCGGCTCTGTGCACTGCCCTCTGTATATACTCACAAGCACAGAGTCTCTTCACTAGACAGTGAGATATCACAGCAGAGAACTGCACATGTGATAACAGAGGGAGCAGGAAAAAGACATGCAAGTTAGTAAACTCTTCTGACTCAGCATGGGGATGAGAGGAGAAAGGTGCTTGTGAAAAGATTACGCTTCTGTACGACTACAAACATTATATAGTGTATATACAGTGCATATATCTGCATAACTGGCATGTAAATATATAATATATAGACAAATGAGCGATCCTCATGCAAAGTGTTGCTCAGTAACACCTACTGTCAGCGGTCCACACTATGTATCTGTCCTCTTGCTAAGAGTGAACTGAAAATCAAGGTATAAACAAAATGGGGAGAATATTCTCAGAAAAAAAAAAAGAATAAATGAACACGTTTGAAGGGTCAGACATCACCGGAGACTATACAGGATTTGGAATCTCCATTCAAAACTCAGGTATCCTTTGACATAAAGCAGATTAACACTTTCACTGCCAGGATAAAAACAGTACTAACTCCCTTCACCCATTTATTTTCTGAAAGTAAACACCTAGCATATACAAAAAATGCCCCTCAGTACTTTATACACTTAGGCATGTATGAATCTATGAAGCTGAGCTTTAGGGCTGAAGCACCTGCGTATAACAGAGATAGTGACCCTACTATTATTTATCCCTGTGCTGTGATATAGGGATGTCACAGGGCAGGGACAATGAACACATTGGTGGCAGTGACAAAAAGAGATAAGACTCCAAAGGGTAGATTTGTAATGGGGCTGGCGCCAGCAGTAGCGGCGACTGTTCCATTATTATTATTATTTTTCCACCAATGTAAATACCTGCTATCCTGTACTAGGCCAATATTGTATCACATCACAAGGATAATGATTGCGGGCCTCAGCTTAAAGGGGTTATCCAGCCCCAAACTTAATTTTGATACTGTTGTCCTATCCACACAACACCTGAACCCCGCACCAATCTTCTGTATCGGAAGCTTCTACTGGATGGGCAGTGCGTGCAGCACCATTCCTATTCCACAAGTCCAGTCTACAGCGTAGTGGTGATTCTGGTGAGCTACAGTACCACTACTATTACTTGGTGCCTGCCCCGCTCCTCCATTAACAACTTCCTTTGACCGAGGCTGCTAGTATAGAGGATCTGTGTGGGGTTCAGATGTCAGACCCCTATCCTGTGCATAGGTCTTCATTATGAAAGTTTTGCATGAGGCCAGGCAACCCCTTTAATTGTAAATCCTTAAACCCGAGCCAATCTAATTCTGATGAACCACAGAAGATCCAGGTTTTGAGTCTATAGGATCAATGAGCAACCACCCTACAACTACCTGCAAGCTGCTCAATGCTGATTTTTTATTTAATTTAATATTTAATTTAATATTTTTATAGCGCTGATCAGTGAGTGAAAATTTCTATTCTGACTAATGGAAAGTTTTTGTCAGACATTCGTCTCTAGTGATATCGCTATAGCAATTACTACAGCATGTAATAGATATCGCTAGAGAAGCGATCAGCATATTTTACCCTAAAGGATGAGCATGGAGAGGATCGGAACAGTGTAAAATGTAAAATTTATTGATGTGTGTGTGTGGATAAGATCGAGAGCGGAGTGTCTCAGAACACCAAAGCGCAGTGTAGTCTGCAAAGCTGGAAGCCATTTTATAGACATGAAGACGTGGCTGGGAATAGGAGGAACCACACCAGAAAGATTAAAAAGGAGGGCACCAGATACCCATACAATATGTATTTATTGTGAATAGAGATGAGCGAGTACTATTCGTAACGGCCGTTTCGAATAGCACGCACCCATAGGAATGAATGGAAGCGGCCGGCAAGCAGGGGGTTAAGCGGCCAGCCACCGGCAAAGTCTGCTACATCCATTCATTCCTATGGGTGCGTGCTATCCGAAACAGGAGTTTCGAATAGTACTCACTCATCTCTAATTGTGAAATTTTTAATGTGATCTTGAGCGTTCCTTAATGGACAGAGCTATGCGCAGAATAAGGCTAGGCTCACACTATTATCATTTAATGTCTGTAGCTCTCATCTGTCACAGGATGAGAGCAACGGACATTTAATAACAGATGAAGACGGAGCCCCCTCCTTTGGGTATCCATCTACATTTACTCCAATGTATAAAACATGACAGATTTCTTCCATCATGTTTTTTTTTACTTTTCTGATGGAAGAAGTCATGAACGCAGGACTTTTCCTTCTGTTACAAAAGTAAACAAACATGACAGAAGAAAGTGTCCTTCATGTTATTTACAACAGAGTCAATGGGAACAGACAGAGGGGGCTCCATTTGAATCCGTTGCTCTTCTACAGTTTACGTCCGTTGCTGTCTTCGTGTGATGGATGACAGCAATGAACATTAATAGTACTAAGAACGTAGCCTTAAACAGTTCACTACATCACTGACCCCAGTGCAATATTCTCTGGGATTTGGTACTAAACACCCTAACAAGACTCTTAGTTCATGTAACTCACCTGCTCCTGTGACTTGCTTCCAGGGAATATTATAGCTAAAATGCAAATGAGTTGGAAAATTGCTCCAAGGAAGAGTCCATAGCGAAGCAAGGTCTCTAGTAAGCTTGGTTCTGGGATGTCAGGTGGTGAGAGATCCAAAGGTTCTGGCATGGTACACCTAAGAGCACGAAAAGCGATACGTTAACCCTATATTTCTTTCTATTTAATACATAACCACATTTACTGTATTTTGCCACAATTTTGTGACTATCATTGATGGCAAACACCACAAAACTGGCATGTGTGAACACAACTTTCATGAACTATGATCCATCGTGTCTCATAAGTTTCTGCTACAGGTTACAAAGTCAGGTTGGACCTTGTGCAAATGACTGACCCTTTAACCCAATCTTGTAAGCACTGGACACTTGTTGCAGTGAACTAGTACCCACAATGAGAAGTCCCAAGCCGCAAGGCAATGCATCGTTGACGTCTACCTTCAGTATTGCAGTCATTCTGGTGCTCCAACAGATGGTTAAAAATCTGATGTCAGGGGATGAAGCTTACAAAGTGTGGTACTGTTGCCAAAGCTGCTATGCAGACAATCTTCAACAAGAGGCGCAGCGGATTCTAAATAACACAATGTAACCCATTACAGGTTTTGCACAGGGGTCCAGGAGCTTCAAGTTACGCCTCGACCTCTACCCACAGCCATTGCACAACTACCTAGCGCTACCTTCCTACATCAGATTTAACGCCTTAAGTGTCAGGCCAATATAGGGCTTACAAGAAGACAATTTTAATTTTTTTTTTAATCTTGTATATTGTGGCTGCATGTTAAGTCCAGGGCTATAACAGCCCTGATCGCAATGTGATTCTAATCACTCATACTGCTCAAGGAGGTGCAGGACGACATAGTGACACACTTGGGTTGTAGCCATACTTGCCGTTTAGACCTAAGCCTTATGGGATCGGTGTCTCTGTTGTACAGTCCTGCGAACATTTGCTCACAGCACTGACTGAGCTAACCTTTGGTTGTTATAGCAGAAACGCATCTATGTATTATAACCCGGCTCCAGCCGATCATCTCATGGCTACTGTAATGACAATATATGACCTGGTGCAAGACCTCGTACCTAAACGTGATGCAGTTCAAACGTGGGCAAAGAGGCTGATTTTGACAGCGGATTTCGCTTCAAAATCAGCCCCTTTACAATGGAGCCCTATGTGAACAGCTAGCTTTTTTTTTTCTGTTAGCTTTTTGTTTTCTGCTAGCAGAAAAAGAAGCAACATGACCTTTCTTCAGGCGTTTTCTGCCTGAAGAAAGCAATAGAAGTGAATGGGAGGGGAAAACCACACGTTTTTTTGCAAAAATAAGCGACGCTTTTTTGCAAAAAAACGCGCGGAAAAAAACGCTAGCGTTTTTTTCAGCCCATTCACTCTATGGCTTTTTTGGAAGCTGTTTTTACAAAAAAAAAAGCTCCAAAATAAGCTTGGCAAGGTAAAAAAAAAAAAAAAAAAAAGCTTCCTTGGGCTCGTTCACACGTGAACAAAGGGGCGGATTTTGACAGTGGATTTCGCTTCAAAATCCGCCCCTTTACAATGGTGGTCTGTGCAGATCACCGGGCTTCTTTTTTCCACTAGCGGCGAGCTGCTGCTAGCGGAGAAAAGAAGCGACATGTCCTATCTTCAGGCGGCAGCCACGGCGCGCTGGACCACGGCTTCCGCCTAGCGGCAGCACCCTCCTATGTCGGCTCATTCATTTGAGGCAACATAGGAGGGGAAAGCCGCGACCGCGATGGTCGCGGCAGGCGGGTCTTGACCAGAGAGAGACGTGGCGCCCCACGTATGAACTAGCCCTAATTAGGAAGCTTTTTTTTTTTCAGGACCAAAATAAGGCAGGAGGTTTTTACGTGTGAACTAATGAGCCAATGCTGCGGCCATGATGATCTGTATTTAGAGTCTCTGTGATCCAATAGTTTCCCTGACAAAACAACGGATACCACATTGAAACCGGACAGACCCCAGGTCCATAAGGTACTGGTGGTATCTCTCACATGACGGATCCGGTAAAACACTGCAGGTTGCGTTACGTACACAAGCTTTAAAGCAAGTGTGAATACAGTCCTATAGATGCATTTCTTGATGAAATTTATCATCAATGGCATAAGACGCAGCATCGGGCAGGACAGTCCAGTTGCCGAGGAAAGTGCACTGAATACATATTAGCTCCGGCCCTAGTAACGTTACAGGTGTTGTCCCACCAGTATAGGAGCCATTGTTATATCTGTTTGTACAGCGCGTTGGAATATGTTGGTGCTATAAAAATACCATTATCATATAACCAGCTGAATAGAGATTTCAATAGTACAAAGTAAGGACAATAGAGCAATGCAAGAGGGAAGTATACAGAAAGCCTGCTATAGACAACATGTCCGCATAGGATATCACTAGCACATCTCTACGTACACTGTATCATAATACTTACAGACAAAAGACAGCAGCAGCCCCGGCAGCTCACCTGGAAGGGATTGTACAACTGCAGGATATGACGAGATTCTAAGGACTACAATTGTACAGGAACGGAGCGGCCATCTTGCCTGCGCTCATTCCATGCGGGTCAATTGGTAATTGGTCTCCATAAAAATGGCGGCCGCTCTTCACACGCTCTATAGCCTGCGCTGTGTAGTCTGCAACCAAGGTTACCGAGCTGTACAGATTCGGGGCTGTAAATACGGCAACCTTGGGTCTTAGCAGTAACCGACTGTGAGGAGGCTTGCTGGGCGTTGTAGTGCTACTGAATCTCTACTATGATAGCTAAATACAGATTCAAAAGTGAACATTTCACAAATGTGTATAATGAGTAATATCTATTAATAAACTAAAAGGTGAAGCAGTGACATCATCTATTACCCATATTATATATGCATGATACATTTCCATATTTAAGAGACTGTGACAGTAGCGTCATACCGCCCAACTTTTGAAGAGGAGAAAGAGGAATAAAATGTGCAAAGCACGGCGCTGCAAATTTATCTCCGCCCACTTTTACGTTGACTCCGCCCACTCGCATTCATTTTTCATGTGCTCCCACACAGTATAATCCTCCTACAGTCACCCATATATTATATGCCCCCCCCCCCCCCTCCATGTCTCGCTCGGTTTCATATACACCCTTCATCTGCCCCTAGTTTCATGTCCCCCTCCCTCCATCTCTGTCCCCAGTTTCATACCCCCCCAGCTTCATGTCCCCCTGTTTCTCCCCAGTTTCATGCCGTTCTCCCTCCTTCATCTGCCCACAGTTTCACTTCCCCCCTTCATCTGCCTCAGTGTCATGCCGTTCTCTCCCCCTTCATCTGCCTCAGTGTCATGCCGTTCTCCCTCCCCTTCATTTGCCCCAGTGTCATGCCGTTCTCCCCCCTCTTCATCTGCCCCAGTGTCATGCTGTTCTCTCCCCCTTCATCTTCCCCAGTGTCATGTCGTCCTGCCCCCTTCATCTGCCCCAGTGTCATGCCGTTCCCCCCCCCCCTCATCTGCCCCAGTGTCATGCCGTTCTCCCCCCCTACATCTGTTCCAGTGTCATGCCGTTCCCCCCCTTCATCTGCTCCATTGTCATGCCGTCCCCCCCCCTTCATCTGCTTCAGTGTCATGCCGTCCCCCCCCCCCCCTTCATCTGCCCCAGTTTCATCATGGGCCCCCTACAAACACTTACACTCACCTTCCAACGCTCCCCCGCAGCTCTCTCCGCTCTCTCCCTCATACACATAGTTGTAGGTGCGATGTGACATCATCACATCGTGGCTACAAATGCCGGAGCGCAGCGTTAAAGCAGGAACTGAGCTGTGACAGCTCCTGCCATAAACGCCTATGTATTCAGCTCATCATGAGTTGAAATCGGGACATATCTCCTGCCGACCAGGACCACGGGACAGGACACCAAAATCGTCAGTGTCATCGGGACGGTCGGAAGTTAGCGTATATGGCGCCATATTGCCTAAACGGCCAGATTGTAGAATTTGGTGGAATGGGCTAAAGGCGCAAGACGCTTTAATGCCAGCTCATATGTTCCTTTACATCCTGCAGGTTCTATATAAGACAAGCCAAGGTCTCTGGGCACAATGTAGTAAATGTATTTATGACATGAATTTATGGATGATACGGAGATGTAACAGATCAAACTCTATCTCCAGCCAGACTCTCAGCATTTGTAGCAAGAAGGAGGATCCATTGGAAACTCCCATCAGGGTTAAAACAGGATGGATGGAAGGATGTTTTGCTAAAATAAAGCCTCTCCAAAATACCACCTCTCTGAGAAGACCCCTTTATCTAAACTGGATTTCATATACGGTACATGTTCCTTTTCATTATACTATACAGACTCTTCTATGAGAGCACCTCCTAGAAGACCATTTTTATGCAGTGATGGGTGATTGTCACTGTTAAATATCCTAAGGCCTGGTTCACATCTGCGTTCGGTAATCTGTTTGGGGAGTCCGCATGGGGCCCCTCCGAATGGAATATCAAACGCATTGGCAAGCCCTGAGCTTATGAAAGCACACGGACCCCATAGACTATAATGGAGTTCATTTGCTTTCCGCGCAGTGTCAGCACAGAACATTCGGACAAAGTTCTTCATGATCTACTTTCCTGTCCGCATGACTTGTGCAAAGACCATACAGAAAGCACATGGACCCCATTATAGTCTATGGAGTCCGAGTGCTTTCACTGCTCACCGCTTGTCAATGCATTTGATAGTCCGTTCGGGGGGGTCCCCATGCAGACGCCCTGAACAGATTACCGAATGCAGATGTGAATGAGACACACTGCTAACATATACCATACATATACATATAGGTTATGTCTTGGGTATATAAAGGATATATTGGAATTTTCCCAAATAAAGATCATTCAAGTATCTAAGGTTGAGCTCACATCTGCATCAGAGCCTCTGTCATCGTGTCTGCCTAATAAAAATAAAAATCTTACATGAAAAAAATTATCATCTGCTGCTTTCAGTATAAAAACAATGGACACTCGCTGGACCCTATTATAGTCAATGGAGTCTGTTGGGCTCCGTATGTATCCACTATTATAGCGGTCCGCCTTTCCGTTGTTCTGGTCCTCTAATGAATGTCTGATACAGATCTGAACTGAATGTTATTGGTAGATATGACAGACAATCTCAGACATGGGGGAAGATATGGACGACACAGAGAGGCTTGGGGAGGAGTCCGTGACCTCTAACATGACACCTTCAAGACAGGCACATAGTCGATGACAGCTGATACAACTATTCTGTATTTTTTGTGAAGACACTTTTATGAAGCCTTCAATAAATCTCCAACTTTTTATAAGAAACCTTCAGTTCTATATATTATAGAATATATTATTATATATATATAACCTATAATATACATGTGGGTATGAATTACTGACATCATAAGTTTTTACAGTCACATATCTGTTTCACGTTAGGTTCACTCTAACGTTTGGGTCTCCAGCATTAGGGACTGCACGGGGACCTGAAAGAGAGAGAGTCTGTCTGCTTAATAAGCAGTTACCTGCAGACACCCATGGACCCCCATTGACTATAACGAGGTCCTCCAGGTTTCCGCCCTTGCAGGACTTACCGTATCTCTCTGCTACAATGCAGATGTGAACCTAGCGTTATTGTATATTAAATTCCTTTAATTTCTTTGCTCTGCAAAACAGTCTAAAGTTTCCTAAACTAGAGTTTGCATTAGTCTGCCACCATATTGGCTTTCTGCTCACATGTAATGCTGACCAGACAGTGCTGAGCATAGTTTTTGAGCAGATGAATCAATATTGGCATATTGATAAGGCCACTGCTGTGTGCGTCTTCTTATTGATGTCAAGAACCTCTTTAGCCTACGTAGAAGTCATAGTTGCCTGTTCTGTGCCCTCCATTTTGAGGATATCTGGATGCCAACAGAATTTTATTTGCTGTAGAAGTTGTTGACTGTACTATAAATATATACTGTACATACCACATGGATATGTCCTTCATTTTTTAGTTGGCGCAGTGCTCTTTCCAATCTGACCACACACCTTATGAGGGCCTTTTTCTCATCTTCACCACCTGCACATACAGTTTTACTTATCTACTGTAGTCTGATCAGAGACACAAGTGTTGGACATCCCTGCTTTCATTTGGGACCAGGATTTAAAGACTATGATCTTACCACAAGAATGTAAAATCGGTGCAGTTTGCCCGCTGTCTTGGGTTGTATTTGACTTGAATCTCTCCTTCAGCACATATATTCAGACCCTTACAAGTTCTGGTCACCTGCACCTCAAAAACATCTAGTCTCACTGTGGGGACATCAAAATCCTTCATTGTGGCTCTGACTCTCTCTCATCCTAATTATTACAAATGCAATGCATCTACCTTGTGCCGGTCACTGCACTGGTTGCCCATCCACCACAGAATACAACATAAAATCACAGTCACCCACCAATCCATCCATAGCGCTGACTTCCACACATCTTCTCCCTCGTCACTGTCTACCGCCCTTTACCGTGTTATGTTCTGACAATGACTTTAGACCATACCACCCAACCGTCCCAGATTCAATGGAACAGTCCCCGATTCTGGGTACTGTCCTGCTGTCCTGGTTGATATGTCCTGACTTCAACCAATCTGCCCCTTGTGTGCTCTGGCCCCAGGAGCTATAGGTGCGATGTGGTGACCCACAAGAGGTATGTACCAGCTTCAGCTCCTGTCCTGTACAAACATATTAACAATGTACAAGACTTTTGCAGTGTAAAAAAGGTTGCAAACCTGGATTTTTTGACCTCTTAAACTCAGCTTCAGAAGTGGCATTTTTTTTACTTCGACCTTGCTACTTTTCTGAAAGGAGTCCTGACAAGTTGGCGTAGGTTTTAGTACAGACCGGTGGAGGTTGCACCTGATTTCTGAGGAGGCATGTGCTTTATCATAAATGAGTTGTATCCTCTGCCGGTGCAAGAGATATGAAGACTGGTGTTGAAAACACGAGTCCACAATAACCGCAAGATGCTCAGGTCAGTTGGCTGCAGAAGAAGCCCATATCATTAGCTCGCCACCATAATGGCTTGAAACTTGGTATGCGGTACTTGTGCTGATATGCTGTGTTTGGCCATAGTGCACATGACGACATTTGGCAAAAACCAATCATCACCACTCTGGTCTCCTCTGTCTAAAAGTCATGTTCGTTCAGATTCAACTTGAGGCGTGCTGCCATGTTCTTTTCAGAAAGAAAAGTCTTTCTCCTGGCAACCCTTCCAAAAAAAACCCCCAAACTTGTTTTGTCTTTTTCTGATATTACCGTTATGAACTTGAATATTTAACAATTTAACCCTGTATAGTCTAGGTGTAATTTTTTGGCAATTTCTCTGTGATGTCCACTCCTGGAAAGATTTTAAACTGTCTTGAATATTTTCCACTTTCCATTCCATTCTCCATTTTCCATTCTTACAGTAGAATAATAATTCATCCCAGATTGATGAGTAGAAACAATTGCTTTTCTAAGATCATTGCTAATGTCTTTCCTCCTTGGCATTGTTTACACTTGAATGAATGCTCCAGACCAGCAAACTGCCAAACCTTCTGCTTTTATAGAGGTGGTCAAACTTGCTGATGATCGGTTAATCCAGGCCATTTTATTACTTAACCTTTTAATTCCAATGGAAGCAGTAAGGGTATACTTCAGTTTTCACAAACTGCGTCTAAGTTTTGGCCTAGTTTTTGCTAACTAAATAAAGATACAACATCATTTCATATGCGTTATTGTTCATCTGAGGTTGCATTGGTCAAATTTTAAGATTTTTTATGGTCCAGATGTGTTTTTTCTTTTATTACATCCTGATATGTGAAACCAGAAAATTCAAAGACTGCTATAGATCTTCTGAAGATGGGAAAGATATCAGTGTCCCCATAAGAGTGTAGAGAGAATGCCCCGCTATAGTGAGACGGCCAGAAAACCCATATACATGCGTGTTCAGATGTATCATGCATTCATGTATTTTTCTATAGGAAAGAGAATAAAGTCACTGCCAAACATCTAAACATCGTGGTGGTGGCTTATCTCCCTGCAGAACAATAGGATCGGGCATGTTGAAATCTACCAACCTGATCCTATCTACCTTGACGTTTGCTATTGGGAAATAGTTGTCCGCTATTAGATATTGCTTATACCACAAAAATAGAACTTGATCTTAATGTAGATTAGTAGTAAGAACTTTCTTTAATTGATGATGTAGCATTAATACTAGGGTTGAGCGATTGGGAAAGATCGTATCCTGATCAGCGAATGAGCAAATTTCACGATCACAATCGCGTTCAGTTGGAAAATGATCGAAAATCAGATTTTGATATCTGATAATTGGCTCAACCTCACTGCATATATAATATACAATTAGGTTTGAGCGATCGGGATCGGGTAGGATCGGATCCCGATTGGCGATTGAGCAAATTTCACAATCGGGATTGGGAACAGCTGGAAAATGATCGGATTTTAAAATCGATCCTGAAATCTCAAGATTGGCTCAACCCTAATTAATACACATAGATCCTACTATGACGTCCAATGGCACCGACCTACTCTGTAGCACTGTACAGCAGCAGACTACGTACATTGAGATGAGTGAGTTTGGTTACAATAATACTAAGTATCAATTCACATCACTCTGCTGTAGATAGTTATTATAACTAGAGCTTTTTACAATGAGTCAGTGACAAATATATACCTATTTAATGCTATAGTGAAAAATAAGAGTATTATACCTTGATGGTGAACGTGGCGTACTATATCACGAGATGAGGATCTGTCGCAGGGTATTGATCACAACGAGATGTTTCATCACCTTTCACTGTCACGTCTCTTGTGGCTGAGGCTCGTGCAAGTGGATAATAACCCTATAGACGTCACCCCCTCCTGTTTGATCTCACTCTTCCAAGCACCCCATTCTCCTCCTACCAGGGGACTCCAGGTATATAAGAATGTGGTTTATAACTTGGATATACTAAAGCACATCGACTGCCACGTATTTCATGTGCAGTGAATAACTAAGCAGCTAAGTACCCGGAGAAGAAGAGCAAGCAAGAAAATCACTTGTGCCGAGAATGTAAGTAACTACAACACTTCAGACGTATCTGTCACTTATATCAAATTCTCAATTTTGCTTGATTTTTTCCCGTTGGTAAAGGTATTGGATAGAATCTGAATTTTTTTAGGTTATCCTTATGATCCTAAAATGTGGTCTCTGATAGTTTAGTTTATATATTAATACTAGATCAAAAATCTATAATCCTTATCAGATATTAAATATATGGGGGCAAATCTGTTGTATCAATGGTTAGATTGTAATTGGATATTACACTTCATCATTTTTTTTACTACTTTGGGATTACAACTATAGAGGAGCATCAGTATATATAGGTTCAGTATATATAGGTATAAGGTACATAGGAATAAGGTATATATACTCTATATATCTTATACCTTAGTAAAGAACATTTTTGTAATATATCACTGAAAGATGTCAAGGGTGGGATACCAGTTTATGGTCCCCTTCTGGAATAAATCAGTCCAAAAACTGTCACCTAAACTTCCCTATAGGTCTAGTGGAGCTTTGCCTTTATCTCCTTTATCGTACATCCAGTTCCTGAAGACATTGTGACACCAGACGTACCTGTTGAGACACACTTAAAGGAGCGTTACCTCTATTATGTATCATATGGTGCTGCTTTATTTAGGTGTTAGTCACTGTTCCCTGTTATCACCCATCGTGGTGCCCTTCAGTAAGATTATCCACAAAAATAATCTGTTCTGATGAAAACTACTTTGTCTCACTTATATCCAAGGACCTAATACCTAAATGTCCACATCTTAGGTACTAAGAGTGAATATTTTTATTGGATACCTCATTCTCTTATTTCTATAGTATGGAATCTAAATAAGAACAATATTTTGTTGACATTTTATATGGAAGAAATGCACAAAATTTGTATAAATTATAATTTCTCCCCAATTTTTCTACAATTTTGTAATACATTGCAATCGGTTTAACCAAATATATAAAAAATAGCCTTCCTGCTCTCCTATAGATGTGTACTTTATATAATCTGTGGGGTCGTACACTGATACCTTTCTAAAAAAATCACCTCTTTGAAAAGACCACCCCCTTATCCAGATCAGATTCTCAGTTCTGTAATAAATTCTACATTTAAGCCATCTGATTTGAAAAGACCACCCCTGTTGGAGACTACTTTTAAATACAATTTTGGGGGCTTGTCTCAAAGAGGTTTCACTGAATATATATGTCATATTTACACTGTGGATGGACACTTAGGCATATATATATATATATATATATATATATATATATATATACTGACCTATACTGGTGGTGGAAGTGAAGGTCAATATTCTGTTGTCTGATTGATATATGTGTATAATATACATATATATATATATATATATATATATATATATATATACAGATGTTAATATTTACAGGTTACATATACTGTAGGTATTCCCGAAAAAATACGCAATCTATGAAATACAGGTTACAGTGTAGACCTCACATTCATTGTTACTCATGAGATCCTTGGCGTTCTTATATGAATAACAGGAAAAGAAGGGTTAACAATAGAGATATGTACTCTATCAAATTCTGTTGGCTATAGCTCCGCACTTTCTCTCTCCCGTAGCTGGTAGGTATCACTCACAGGATATTAGTCACTATACATAGGAGCTTTGGCAATTATTTGGTAATTATTCAGACAATTTCTTTGAGAATCTCCCACACATCTGCTTTTGTTTCTCAGGGTGATGCACAGATTCCTGTATCTTGTGTTGCTGCAATTTGGGTTGTATGTTCACTGCTATTTGCTGCATCCCAACTACAGGTAGGTAATTACTAGTCATTGAGAACTGATATCGCTGGCGTGACTTTCTCGAAAAGGAAATTCTTCCCTCTCGATGTTATGTCTGAGATTGGCTGGATCAGATGCCTCGCTGTCCATGGCGGGGTAGGAATTAACCCTAGTCATCTGCATAGAATTACAGAATTGTTTAGCTAGCCTGGCTTTCCTCCACCTGGGGCAAAAGTGGCTTTCGCTGACCTAATCCTGTATTTAAATACCCTGATCACAGCACATTGCTTTTTGGCACACCCAAGACTACGGACACATGCCCACTAGTCCCTGAAGCTGAGCCTCTGTAATAGAATCAAGCTCACATCTGCGTCAGTCTGTCCATTGTTCTGATTTGTCAGAGGAAAGATGGACCGCTAAAATAGTGCATACGTACCAACCTGGTGGACTCCATTGACTATACCAGGCTCTGTTGTGGTTTCTAAACTCAAAGCGGCGGACTATAATAGGTGGGTGTAGGTCTGCCAATTTCAGCTAGACATTGCTACAGAGACTCCAATGCAGATACAGATGTGAACTTAGCCTAAGCCCTCAATTTTAACATCACAGCTGGAAACATGGATCCTCTGTTTAATAATAGGTAGGTCCCCACTTTGGTGATATTTCAGAGTGTTATTGTTAATATTTTTCAAAACATCCCTTGAACACCTTAAAGGGAGTCTATCATTAGAAAATGACCTTTTGAAGTAATGGCACTTTGGAATAGCCTTTAAAAAGGTTATTCTACTCCTACCTTCCATTCTCTTCTTCTCCCCACCGTTTCTGCAAATTAACGTCAGGGAGCACAGGAGGCTTTCTCCCTGTGCTCCGAGCACATCCATGTCATCACCTCTTGCTGCCCCTTAGTCCATTCTCTTCACGCCCCCCTACATCTTCTTCTTATTTTCTGCCTTGCATAGACATCTGATGCTGTTGAAATCCCGCACATTCGCAATCGGCTATGCCCCTTCAGGTTCAGGCAGAGCTGACTGCGCACGCTCACGCTGTTCATGATTTACAAGTGTGTAACAGACCACTGCAAAATGGCAGCTGGAGCATGCGTAGTCCGTGTATAGCACAGTGTGGGATGCCTACACAAGGCAGAAGATCAGGAGAAGATGCAGGGAGGGCGTGAAGAGAATGAACTATGGGGAGGCGAGAGGTGATGATGCAGAGTGTGATTGGAGCTTAATTTTCATAACTGGATTTTTATAGAAATGGTGGGGACAGAAGAGAATGGAAGAATAGGAGTAGAATGGTCTTATTAAAGGCTATTGCAATGTGCCATTACTTCAGAAGGTCACTTTCTAATGATAGACTCCCTTTAAGTACTCTAGACCACCAGAGATAACACCATTAACCATGAGCCATAACCAATGCAAAATATGTAAAGGAGCCACCACTTACCATGTACTATCTATACTGGTGTCTCCTTATGTTGCAAAAAGACTTGTGGGCCCCCTCAGACTCTAGGGCTCAGTAGTGATTGCTGCCTCTGAACCCCCTACAGCTTCGACTCTGCCATCAACCCTTTAAAGGGGTTGTGTAAGATCCAGGCATAATGGATACTGATGAGATGACCTATCCACAGGATAGGTCGCCAGTATCAGATTGGTGGAGATCTAATATCCGGTTCCTACTTTGATCAGCTGATTCAGTTGTCGGATGCCATGTAAAAGGTATATATTGGTTGCTGTATGACTACTTTTTGGGCACTAAATAATCTGTCTGTCTATCCATGAATATGGACAAATATAGGATAGGATATGTGAATCCATCTTAATAATTAACAAATTTGTCAAAAAGTGGACATAAACGGTTGCACAACATATTCCATAATCTGCCAACTGGTATCTGTCAAAAAGCTGTTCATTTTCTCCCCCCATCTTCATTCTGAGCATGTGCAGAGAAGAATGAAGAGGGATAAACAATTGCACAATGGACACCAATGGATTACCATTCATTGATAATCCACTTCTGTCTGCCTTCCATAGACCTCAATGTTAAAAAAATGGATACATTGCTGTCCGTCATGTATTTTTTGGGCAGAGCAAAAATGCTACAAGTTCGACTTCTGTCTCTGTTCAAAAGATCAGATACGTGGCGGAAGTTCTCCAAATGTAGCTGCGGATTTCACCCAATGCATTGTAAAGTTTGAAGTCCATGATGAAAATCTGCAGAAAGAGTTAATATGTTGTGGATTTCCAGTCCTTACTACATCCTTTTACTCATGGATATATTTCTGCAGCATGTGGATGAAGTTTGTTCAGATCTCAAACAAATGAGATCTCTTCTGTCCCAAATCATGGACATAGAAGTTTTACTATTAGAGATAAGCATTCTACATATTGCAGCAGGTAACTATTTATCTTGGAATTTCAACAAAGTATTTTACTGACACTTGTCAGGAGGCTTTGGGACAATAAAACAACAAGCGTTATCCATACAAATGGCAATAAGAAAATTGAAAATAAATTTTAGAGTAACTTTGCACAGTATTATTGTAATAGCAACCCCTATGTAAAGATCTATGTGTGTCATTCAAGTGAGACTTTTGTTAGCCATGCATGTCTAGTAGAATACAGTACAGCTTCTGCTGTATCCTTAGAAGTAGGGTGTAAGGGAATTGCTAGTTGAGCAATTCCCCCAGTGCTACTGCTAAAACCTAAAAGGAAGGAAAAGACAGAGACAGTGAGTCCTAAACTCGACCCTGCCCCTCTCCCTATCTACTTGCCACAACTGTCCTAATGACAGGGACAACTGGGCGACAGTCCCTTCTCTAGATAAGCGTAAACACAAAACGCAGACAAGACGACACAACACAGAAGAGGAGTCAGCAAGCCAAGGGTCAAGGCTAGAGAGACAAAGCAATACCAAATCGTAATCCAAAAGAGTAATCACAAGAAAAGCCAAATGTCAGAAGTCAGTAAATACAAGACAATATAATAGCAAGTAGAAAGCCTAGCAAGTACAGAGTCACTAAAGCTAGCAAGCATGTGTGGGCAGATGACTTGTTTAAGGAAGTCCAGAACCCACCCCGAACTTGATTGTTAGACAGGCTGTCAATCACACAGGTAAGACTAAGACTAACTATTAGAGGAACAGAAGGAAACCAAGGTGAAAGACATGGGTGTGGTGGAAAATAATTACAGATGTGAGGGAATAGAATAGTGTTCAGACAATACAAGAAGAACCTAAAGCAAGGAATCATAACCTGACATGCCTCCTGCGCCGTAGCATGCAGCCAGAGGATGGCGCCGAAGCTGATAGAGGCAAGAATGTTACATAGGGACATTGTTTAGGTTGGTTATAGGCTTTCTTCCTGCTTCTCAGAGAGAAAGACCTGCATAGGCAGTAACATTTATAGCAATCGGTGTATAATGTCTTGATACAATGTCTACTCCCACCTGAACAATCTTTCTTATCTTTGTCCCTGATAAGGAGGAGAGAAATGCAGATATATATAGTATATATATGAAACACACACACATCTATATACATATATGAAAAAAGACTGGTGACATCAGAGGATTACTACACTGCAAAGTCTCAGTATGACGACTGTACCAGAATAGGAGGGGTAAAGGTGATATTAGGATTCCTGTCCAGCACTTGTACAACTCTCCAGAATCTGTCTTTGATGACTCTGTAGCTAAGTGCATCCTCATGACACAGGTCATAGTGTCTTCTCCTGGTCTGTATTTTCTGACCATTGTCGGTTCCTTTCATCATCTGTGTTGAGCCATAAAAAGGACAAACCAATCCAAACCTATTATATGAAGTTCTGGACAGTCATCCACCATATCAATGTTACGGTGCATCAATGGTGGGAAGTACAGAGGTGGCTCATCCAGAGCAATAGGTGAAGGTATCTCTGTTGTGAGAGCTATCGCTTGGTATAAATGTATTCTAGTCAGTTAGTACTATAGGAACCAGGTCCGCAGTCCTTTTATCTCTGTTATAAAGAATATATGGCACTATACACACCTGTATGTAGGTAATAAGCAGAGTTCAGTATCAAAGCCGTTTTTAGAGAACTTTACCAGGAATAGCGGTTCTGTCCCTTGATCTGATGCTGATGACCTCTTCTAAAGATTCCAGGACATCCATATCATTTGCCCAGCAAACCTCTTTAATTTATTTTCTCCCTAGTTGATATTCACACATGGCAGATTTGTTACATGGCACATTTCTACAACTAACAGTTAGTTCCATTCATCTGGTTTTGGTGGATTCATGCAACCCTAACACTTGTAGGATGATCAGGTTATATGGCTGGACAGATGAAGTTGCGGAGACGCTCACAAGCCGAATGTATGACATGTCAGCGCTTTATATGCGGTTTCCATAAAGAAAGTTGTGCAGTCAATGACGTATTATATTAATCCACTTTAATAACTACAATACTACATACATTTACATAACAATGACCCTATATGTTTGCTCTGCAGTTATGACCAGACCTCTAGGTCCAGCAAAAATGTCAATCTTCCAGTGCTGCAGAGCGACCCAATGCAAGACTGGTCACTAGATGAGGCGCAAGGATTTGTTCGAGGTCTTTCGGAGAAAAGGTGACTTCATGGACGAGGGGTGCATGTACTAGATGTCACGAGTATTATATATGCATAATGTATGTAGTTTGGTGTCTTACCTATAGGATGGAGAGACACGTAGATGCCATATTCACCAACACCTATAGAAAATTCCTGGGACAAATTTCAGCCAGGCGATACCTGCAGAATATGATGGGGAAACGACTAGGGTAAGTGTCATAGAAGGCTGGGGGAGGCTTGGAACGCCAAGGATTGCTAACATGTACTGTCTACATACAGGCAAGATGACTTACTATACCCCAGTGAGGGCGAGCTAAATGACAGGACCCTGAGGGATACACTCGCTTCATTTCTGATGAACCTGTAAGTACATACAAGGTTATTAGATGTTACATTGGTGAACATCACGTTAAAAATAGCTCATGGATTTATTAGGAAATTGGAACGTAAAGGGATATTCCAGCAAGTCAAAAATTACTCTTCACTTTCCACCGTGTGACCCCAAGTCTTAAGATGTCACCAGATATATCATTCTGCTCCAGCCACTGGTGCATTTATCATTCAGCATCAATCTGGTCTAAGGCTGCGCTGTCTAAAATGTAGACCCAATGGAAGTCAATGGTAATAATATTGGTATCCCTTACTTTCCAAATGCAATAAAAACCATGTATCAACTGTGAGGAAGACAACGTGGTACGAACCCAACCTAACAAACTCAAGAGACAGAATTTATTAAGACTGGCCGGTCTTCATATTATGTGTGCTGGTGGCAGATGTGGCAGAATTATTAAGAAGTTCTGTCTTAATAATTCTGGCCATGACCATGGAAGGTCCAGTGCACCAGAATCAAAGTCTACGCCAGTCAGGAACTAGCGTAGAATTCAGATATAGCTGACTCCAGTAAATCTATTGGATTGAAGCATCCCTACCATGTTTGGTCTACCTTGATCCCTACCCTGTTTGGTCTACCTTGATCCCTACCCTGTTTGGCCTACCTTGATCCCTACCCTGTTTGGCCTACCTTGATCACTACCCTGTTTGGCCTACCTTGATCCCTACCCTGTTTGGTCTACCTTGATCCCCACCATGTTTGGTCTACCTTGATCCCTACCCTGTTTGGCCTACCTTGATATCCAACCCTGTTTGGTCTACTTTGATCCCTGCCCTGCAATGCCACGTTTCCAACCCCCCTTTTTTTTTGAAGAATTTTTGGTGCAAATGGCCATGGACTAAAAACATGCCCATGTTGTACCATAAAGCAGGACTAGCAACTTTAATAAATTCCCCTAGGAGTCCATAGGGGCACAATTACATGGGTGAACGATTGATCACTGGCCTGTATGATAGACTTTAAGCGTGTAATATATGCTGTACTTTAATGTATGCTGGTTTACACTCTTTATGGACGGATTAATGGAAGTGCTGTTGTTTTTACCCTGGGGCGAGCCGTACTTTGTCGTAATTTTATGTAAACATCCATTAAGAGTATAAACTTGGAATTATTCTCGGCCCATTACCTTTCTGTTCATGACCACATGAGATTCCAAAAATAATAGGAATTGTGAGAAAATAGAAAAAAATGGATGCTTTCTTCAAGGACAGTGCTACTCTTGTCTAAGTGCTATGTCAGCCACATCTCACTAAGACAACACTCTCCATGTCTTATATGGACTTATTGAGTGTCTTACTGGCCAGTCTGTTCTCTGGCTGTATACGCCTTCATACACAATGTCCTATCAGATTTTCTGCTGCTAATAGCCATATTTTGCAATGGACGTGATAATGCAGATAATAGTCTGACCATTAACCCGTTCATTATAACTACTACTGGTATCTTCACATGGAATTCTGCCAGAAGTAACCCTAAAATAGCAAACAAATAGCTGAGAAGAACCCAAGTGAACATAATACAGGAGAATCAGGGTCACTGGACTGCAAACCCAGGTTATAATACAGCTACAAATATCCCTGAGAAATCTGAGCATAATCCAGAAAGCTGTCAGTAAGGGTCGTTTCACACTAGCATTACTAGCTTAAAATAGGTGTAAGCAGGACTTTTCTCTCTGTCAGTTTCAGATTGAAACCGGTTGGAAACCCACGGACCTCATTATAGTCTTCCATGGACCCGTAGAACAAAAATACAAATATTAGTATGAACCTAGCGTCACTAATATCTCATCGGTCATAACACAAACAGCTATTCAGAAGTAGATAGAAGTACATAGGCTCTCCTTACGCTCACTTCTGTAGAGCTGCTGGGGCTGGAAGAATCTGCAGTGTACAGGCAAGGAGCACACAGCACCAAAAGCTGTGAAGAGGGACCCTTGCACCCTCCATTTCCTGTGTGCCATCTTGAGCCTGCTGGTTTCTAAAGACGGATGTTCCCTAGTAACAGGGAGTGAACAGCAAATTAGCTAGAATGGGGACACCTAGTAGTAGCACTTTAGATTTTTCAGGCAGAAAACATCAACATTTTTAAATAAAGTGCATTACATTTTGGTCAAGTATCACATGTTCTGATGAATGGAAGTAAGTCGTCTATTTAAACATATGTCTGGATAACCCCCTTCATAGCAGAGGCTGTCCTGTGGTGACATCCCCTTCAAATATGGAGTAAATAATTTGCCAACAGGAAATTACACCAAATTAAGGGGATTATCCCATGAATCATTTTCAATGCCAAAAGCACTTAAAGTCTTTATATAGCGGTTTCTAGCATATAAATACAGTACTTTATTCAGATTTTTTTGTCATTGGTGCTGCCGCTAGTCTCTGTTGGGGGTGGACTCTGGACAGAATCAGTCCCTTTCTGCTTCCAGCAGCAGATAAATAGTCCTTCTTACTTGCCTCGCAGAGGAAGTCTTCTCAGGTATACCGCCATGTTGGTGCGGTCTTTACTACGTCTCTGACGAGCAGGGTAGAAGGCTATTTCTATTGGTTACTCTGCTGTGAACAGAGGATCGCTATGCGGAGACCTGGCTGTCGGAGGAGCAACTGAGCATTCATGTCCACTAACACTCTTAGTAGGTGGACGTGCACATTGCTATATGCTTTGAACACTAGGTGGTGCCATACTTTGTAAGTATCATAACATGTAAATAGCAAAACTGTTCATTTGTTATGATCTGTACAATGAATGTGATATTTTATGCAAGGTCAGCCCCTTTAAACATGTTGAATTGATATGTAATAACATACATTAAGTTTTTTCAATTGCAATGTACTAAAAATCATAGGTGTGAATTATGTTTCATATTATTATGTATTTGTAACATATTATATTATTATCATCATCATATCAATAGAAAAAATCCAGAATGGAGGGCAGATGAGCCTCAGCCTTTATAGTGACCTGCGTGGATTGCATTCTCTCAAAGGTCCCTTTAAGAAGACGACTTGGTCATGAACATGGCAAACACCGATACAAGGCTTGTCTGAAGCAAGTGTTACGTTTCCTGTGCAGCTCTCTCCGTCACTTTTTTTCCACTGGGTTTTGTTTCACGTGTAAATTTACTTCTTTGTTAAATAAAAGGAAATGCTTTATGAAGACGTCTGTTATTGGCCTCTGGGTGAAATGAGAGGTCATGAGATGATGATAAAAGAGCCCAAAATCATATATGTTATGTTTCAGCAATGCAATGCACAGCATCCCGTCGCGGCTCTCCGCTCCAGAGTAGGCTCAGATGAATGGGCCTAGTCCGGAGGGGGTGTCGCGAGGCAGACACCTGTCTGAAGCAATGGCATGTCGATTCTTTTTTCCGTGAGCGGCAACATCGACCTCCATTCTGAGGGGGCGGATTATGATTCAGCGCCATAATCCGCCCCCTCGTGCCCCATGTAAACTTGCCCTAATAAAACATCCATGGTACTGAGTATAAGTCACACCAATCCAACACACATAACTCTTTCTTATTCCCTTGGCAACATACTCAGTTCAAGATGGACTCATCATTCTTGGTCCCCTGCTTGGTATCTTTCTAAATCTTTCATCCCAGCATGGCTTTCCTCTTGTTACTAGTTCTCAGTATCACTTCCCGCTCATTTCTGGTTCACAACATGGTATCCTTATAAATTATGGTCTTTAGTATGATTCCCATTTTATTTCCAGACCTTACATTGTATCCCTTTAACTCTTGGCCCTTAGCATGGTTCCCCTCTCATTCCTAGTCCCCAGTACGATATCCCTTTAATTAATGGTCTCTCTCCAGTACCCCAACATGGCTTCCCCTATCATTCCTATTCCCCTCCATGACTCCTCTTTCCATATTCCCCCTTTACTGCTATCCTTGACAATACTTGCTGACATTTCATTGTCCAAAATTTGAAGTATAAAGCCTCTCTGGAAACACCTGAAGAATGCCCATTATGGTGTGGGGTATATCTATCTCTTTAGTGGCCCAGTTCCTGACAAGTATGCTCAGCACCTTGGTGACAGATTGAAATGACTGTGACATGGGCTCTGTCCTCCATGGTGACGCTAGTGACTTTTCTCCCATGATGTCCCTTGCAAAGTCCAGTGATGCGGGGCAGCACAAAGCTACATCCATCTTGGTCTCATCCTGTATGTAAGTCCAATATGTGGTCTTTTCAACATGGTTTCTACTGAAAAATTTGCTAAAAAAAATGTTCTATGGTCTAAGGCGGCTTCCATAGAGTATAATGGGAGAAACTGTGTCCATTGAAGAATCCGTCATTAAAGGGGTTTTCCTATTTAAGTCCTGTGGATAGGAAATAAGCGTCCAATCACTGGGAGACCAATGGCCAGTTCACTCGGTCCCCCCTGAGGCCTCCTTGTGAATGGCACACCAATGCGCTTGCGTGACTAGTGCTCCATTCACGTCTATGGGGCCGCCAATGCTGTAATCTCCAGTAGTGTCTGTAGTCCCATAGAAGTGAATGGAGCACTAATTATGCAAGCGCATTGGTGCGCCATTCACAAGGAAGCCTTAAGGGGGACTTTTTTGATCTTTTCGGGATCCAACAATTGGACCCCCAGAGATCGGATGCTTATCCCCTGTCCTGTGTATAGAGGATAAGTGTTCATAACAGGACAACCCCTTTAACATGGCAGATCTTCTCAAAAGAGTCTTCTGGAGATGTTTCATTGTATCAATCTGCTCCGCTCCCCCTGCTCTATAACATACTACCCGTAGAACTGACCACATTTTTAACCCTTAAGCACTATCATGGTGTCTATCATAATGATATGTGTATGATAGCGGTGTATGATAGACATCATGATAGTAAGGATTAAGATTTTGGTATGAGCAACCAGATTCCTGAAACAGATCATCTACTCTTTCTGTTATGGTATCTGAGAACGTGCGTATCAAAACTACGGCCATATATGCTCCTGGTATTCCCAGTCACACCTCGTATTACTAGTGCGGTATAATATACACCGGTATATTCCAGCAGGCAGCATATATATGACACACGGCTGAGAAAGGACATTTCACACCAAAGTCAAAATATTTCCAGGAAACATAAATCCTGGATTTGTCAGAGTCTTATAAAGCGGAGCTGTCAGCAGGAGTGTCCCGGCGGCAGAACTGTAGGTAGCGGTGGAATATGGTAATAGGGGCAGAGAAGACGCCATGACTGGATTTCCTGTTTACATCAAAACCTAGGATGAAGGTATGAAATTGTAAAATAAAATAAAAATTTGTAGCTTTACTCAGTAAACTGAACTGTGCGCCATTCTGGAATTTTTCGGTAAAACAGATCCATGTGCGAGAAGTGGAGATGGGATTAGTGATGTCTTGGGTTACATTACGTGTACGCACTTCTAAAACAGAAAAATGAGTAGAGAGCTATTCACACAGTATGCAAACACCTTTTTTTTGGCCCCCACTTAGTACACAACCTCGGTATTTGGGCCCCTTCCCAGTATGACACAATTTTTTTCTCCCCCTCAATATATGACTAATTTTTTAGGCCCCATACAGTATATGGCTCCCCTTTTTTGTCTCCCACACTATATAATCCCACTTTATTTTCCTCCCGAACAATATATGGGACCCCCTTTTCATGGTGCCCACAAAGCATATGGCTCCCCCCCCTCAGTATTTGATCCCACTGTTTTATGGCCCCTCAACAGTATATGACCGCCAAGGTGCACCCCTGATCATGAAAACATCCAGACTGGCTTGCTTGGATAAATCCCGTAGAGGTGATGGAAAGAGCCGTGTGGTCGCTCCTCCATTCATTCTCCAAGCAGGACAGGGGTCAGGGGAGATAGGAGCGGGTCCTTGAAGGGGAAATTTCTAAGTGTGGGATCCTAATTAACCCTACATAAAGAGAAATGTAAATGAGGAGGAAACTGCCAATGAACTAACACCCTGGGGCAGATTGATGAAGACTGGTGTTACTAATGCCCGAAGCCGGTGGAGGGTGCGCCTCTTATATGACAAGGGACACAACTACTCATGAATGAGGCGCTCCTGGGTGGCCTAAATGAAGGCAAATCTGGTGGGGTTGATGCCCAGCCATTTTCTCGGAAAGGGAACACGATGAAGACGCCACAGATTTTAAAAAGTCGCAATTTTTTGCATAATACCAGAAAACTGATGTACAAGGCATTGTAAATATTGACCACTATTCATGGATTTTATTATAATAGTGTTTGCGCTAAATACTTCAGAATTGCTTAAATTGGAGTATAAAAGTAACAACACTACCCTCATCTTATCAATCTAGGGAACTGCGTCAACCCATGGAATTCATCAAGACTGGTGTATCGTATGGCGGTCATGATCATGCAAATAATAGCATAAACCAATGATGAATCCCCTACTGAGATTTTGTTACTTTTTTTTGCTTTTGCACAGATTGTTTTCTTTGTATCATAATTTAGAATAAGACGCTGCTCCCATCTAGTGGCTTGAGTCTCACACGAGGCTCCTCAGCTCATCGTCCCTTCATGTCAATCGTCCTTGGAGTATTATAGGTTTACTAAGTAACGACACTGGGGTAAAATCATTGGACCAGCCGTCTTGATGGGACAACCCCTTGCCATATGGCTTGTTAGGACATCGTAGAGGGGTCCGTCTCCCCTTTGGTTCATATAATACAACCATATATTCTATGGCCACTTCGTAATTCTACATTTGCCCTGCAGAGATAACAGCTGACCGTCACAGGGCTGGATTCACAATGTGGTATAACTTTATGTCATCGATGAATCCATGGCAAAATCTGCATGTCTTATGTTCATATAATGGAATTTGGTGCTGAATTTGAGGTGGATTCCACCTCAAAATAAGCCCCAAATTCTGCCTGAATCCATCAATGTTAGGTAGACGCTGATTTTCTCCTCTAGGTAATTTTCTTTCAGCAAGCATCATCATTGATCTTCATACGGATTCTGTCTGACAATTGAATGGGAGGTGGAAAAATACCCGACAGGTGCGGAATTGGACGTGGAATTTGGTCAAGTGGAAAAATTCAGCTTCAGATTCCTGAAGCTGAATTTTTCAGCTAGGAAAAATTCTGCCATGAGGACAAGTTCTTACATGGAAAATTCAGCCATGTAATATCAGACTTGACCATGGTCGGTGAGATTATCTCCGATTGTCTCATCTTGGGTCTGTACCATATACAATATAATATAATACCATATAATGATCATTTGTACCACCGTTTGCAATGTAGAACTATATTTGGCACAATCACAATATTAAGAAATGTATTTTCAGAAATTGCACTTGATACATCATCACCTCAATACTTGCAAGTCTGACAGCTAAATCTTGGACTATTATCCGTGACTATATTTATAGACGGTAACTGGTTCACAAGTACAGCAGAGGACAGCACATCCGGCATCTTTATTCCTAAGGGTAACCAAAGCCTCTGAATCAGTCCTTCTTGTTTTTCTAAATCCTCTTGAACTATTTTTTTTTTCCATAAAACTTTGCCCAACTTCAGAGATTAGGAGTAACCCCGAATTTATCCTATCAGTACATTGGGTGTCACATATGGACCGTGCTTGTGCGTGACAATGGTGCGACTTTCAGGGGTCAATTTACTCCACTAATTCAATCTTGTACTCACCCTTCACTCAGGCAAACTGAGAGCAAATTGAATCCCAACACAGTCCACACAGCCCAAATACTTACCACCACCACCTCTTGTATTCAGAATCAATAGGAATCCCAGACATGGACTACTGCTCCCAGCAGTCAGACGCAAACACGTCTTCAAAGAGGTAATGGGTTCAAAGAGCAAACACAAAGTAATACCTGAAAGGGTTCAGTTCTATATATAATAAAAAGTTGATAAGCAAACAGTTTTTAAACTAAAAGGAGAAACACAGAATAAACCTGATAACCTAGAATCCTTCTGGTTCCTTGGAATTTGGAAGATCTCTTTGATGGACTGGACACACCCAGTTTGCTCTAAGATATGACAAAAGCTCCCGGGTATTCACAGCCTCTTGTACGATGAAGCTTCTGGCTTGTGCTTCGCTATGCCCGCTTCCAGAATGCCCCCTCCACCCCTTTTCAACATCTTGAACAAGCTGGGAAATGGCTGCGTCTTGGAAAGCGAGATAGAGGTCTTTGACTGCCAAAGAAGTTGTAAAGCAATAAACTTGCCTTGGCTGTATGTCTCGTCTTGATGGCACGAAGAAACATTTTCAACCATGACATTACTTGTATACACACATACTAATAATAAGAACTCTATGTATACAGCGCCAATATTTTCCTCAGCACTTTACAAATCAAAGGACACCTGAACAGACAATGTGAGCGAGAACTTACAATCTATGAGGAAATAGGGAGATACGAGAGGTCAGAGGGTTTGTGTGATACAATGATCCCGCCATGTAGTAATAAATAAGGTCATATCAGGGCTCGTTCACATCTGCGTTCTGCTCTCCGTTCTGCAGGTTTCCGTTTCTTGCATAAAACAGAGGCAGGAGACGGAAACCTGCAGGAGTCTTTCTCACTCATTCACGGGTGAGAAAACTGTGCGGCGGTGAGCGTTTTATGCTCACTGCCGCGAAACCGGGTTTTTTAATCCGGACACAGAGTCGGACATGCAGTACTCTGTGTCCAGATTTTAAAAAACGGTTTTGCGGCGGAGAGCATAAAACGCTCACCACTGCTCACGGCCGGACCCGGTCTGTGCTTTCCGTCTTCTTGCATGCAGAAGACGGAAAGCACAGAACGGAGACCTGAACGCAGGTGTGAACCTAGCGTAACTAAGGCTGGTCGCAGACGACCGTGGCCGTGTTCAGTGTACTATCCATGTATTCCACCAATAGCACAGTGACCCATTCATTCAATGGGCCCGTACACATGACTGTGAATTTCACGGCCGTTTGAAGTCCGACAGTCTGGGCCACAGCAGGTCTATTCCTGTCCTATTTTCTGGCCCTTGCTTCTGTGGCTCCGGAAAGAGGACCGAGGAAGCATGATCGGTGCATGGGCGGCACACGGGGAACATCCCTGTGGTTTTAATTCACGGCCGGCTAGTTGCAGCACAAGTCATTTGCAACCGGCCTAAAGCTGTATAAGCCATCGCCAGCCAGTATCTGTGAATATACAAATACTAAGTGCATGGGGTGCAGGGTAACTTCTAGGTGGACAGGTCTGGATCTGGGGAATAGAGGAGGAAAGATGGAATGCGATAAGAAAAGTTCTTAGTTGCGAAGGTTTGGAACAATGTGACCATCCCATGTGATAAGACTGACAGATGCGGTTTTGAAGCTGCTTTAATTGGGAATAATCTGATTGTCCGAGGTAAAGCATTCTAGATCACTGGTGCAGCTCAAGAAAAGTCTTGGAAATGGGAGTTGGATGTTTGGCTAAAAGAAGGTGCAAGTCTAAGGTCATCAGAAGAATGAAGAGGACAGTACGGGTGGTAGACATCAAAAGAGAGGAGATGTAGGGAGGTGCAGCACTATGGATGGATTTGTGGGACAGTGCGATAATTTTATATCATATTCTGTGGTGGATTGACAACCAGTGCAGTGACGGAATAACGTAACAGACTGATGACACGTGTATAAACAATACAATTACTAAGGATAGATATCTATACATATGAACAATATAATTCAGTAATGCTCCATACACAAATGGCCTTCGTTCATCACACTGGATTTATTTTCTAGTCATCTTCTATCACAGTCAGCGACGGTCTGCCGGCACTCCGAGCATGTGTCTGAGATAATAGCTCCCAGACCTTAGTAAGGTCATTACAGAAATGGGGCATTTAATGGAATTTCAGACAATTTGCACCCTTTAGTGACATCTCTGGTCAGAATTTAGTTTAAGCGTGCCTAAACTTTCAGATCACTTTTCAGAATAAACTGCCATGTGTCTGTTCTCGAGGAGTAAAAATATTTCTGGCCTTTATACGACTTGTACTCTGTTTTTTAGCAGTTTTCCACTCTGAGCCAGTGATGTGATGATGTCTCCTATAGATAACACATGTAGAACAAAGCAATCTCCGCTCCATTACACTCTCTCACGCAAAACCAACACTATATAAGACGTGACAGAAAAGTACAGAACAGTCTTGATGTGAATAAAGTACAATTATTATTGCGATACAAGACGTACAGTAATTTCCAGGAGCCTCTATCTTCGTCTCTGCATCTGCTTCACTCCTTTCCCCAACGCCCTATCGACTTCCATGCGCACACATATAATCTGATAGTTCAGTTAAAAAAAAAAAAAAAAGTCTGTCTTGGGAGTCCAAGACAAATTTAGTACAACTAAATATCAGGAGTAAGAGGAAGGAATTAAAAGAATTATCTGCTAAGATATAATACAAGGTTTCTTATATTAATTTGTAATATACATATCCAATTATAACGATCCGCCAAGATAACATAACCAAATGCCTAATATTGCAGATTCCCCTTGTGTTGCCAAAACAGCTCTGACCCATCTCTTAAGGAGCTCTGTGGTATCTGGCACCAACATATCAGCAGTAGATCCGGTGTCCTGCAGATTGGGTTGGGGCATCAATAGGTCAGACTTGTTTTTCAGAGCAGACCATGTACGGTCTAAGGTCTATGGTATAAATGTAGGGCCTAATATCTGAGGAATTTGGAGATTAAACCAACAACTTGATCTGAAGCTTGTGTGTTCATGGTAGGCTTAGTCAGTGTCGGGCTGGGGGTCAGCATGGATCCAAGCAAAGCAAGTTCTGATACTACGTGTGGCCGGTCGCCTTACTACCATACTAGACTGGCCAGCCTTAGAAGTGAGCCTTGAGCACTCATGACCTTGCAGTCGGTTCACACTCTGTCCTTTCTTGGACCACTTCTAGTATATACTAACCACTGTATATAGCAACCTAGCCTTCCGTAAAACTTCTAACCCAGGCATGTACCCATCACATCTTGGCTCCTATCAAAGTCACTCTAGCATTTACGCTTTACAAGTCAACCTCAAGAACGAACTGTTCTCATCCAGCCTAACATCACACTCCATGACAGGTGTCACCATATTCTGTTCAACCCAGTGGTTAAATGTTATGGCAGATATACAGTACACATAATATATATTGTGTGCATAGTGTATATTATATCAAACCACCCACTCATGAATGAATAAAAAAAATAAATATAAATGATATAAATCTCCATCATAGTTCACCCTTATGCTAAGCCCCATACTGCGGGACACAGCAACGTGAGGTATTAGCATATAGCTGTAGGATGGGGTTGAGGTCAGGGCTCTGTGCGGGTCATCCTTTCATAGGTTCAAATCAGACCGAGTAGTTTGTATGTGCTCCCTGTGGTTTGTGGGGGTTTCTGCCAGGTACTCCAATTTTCTCCTCTGCTCCATAAACATACTGATAGGAATGTAGACTGTGAGCCCTATATGGGTCAGTGAATGACGACATCTGTAAAGCGCTGCTGAATATGATGGCGCTATACAAGTCAGCCAAATAAATAATGAAGCTTGCTCTGTGCACTGGGACAGTCATTCTGGAATAGAAAAAGACCTTCCCAAAACTAGTTTTAAAGTTGAGGGCAAACAGTTGTCCAAAATGTGCTGGTATGCTGAAGAAAGAACATTTTCCTTCAACAGAACCAAGAGGCCAACGCCTGATAAACTCCACAGCGCCATCTCTCGCTAACAAAGTGGGTACAATACAGTCATGGAGGTGACGTTCTGGCATATTCCAAACCAAGACTCATGTTCCCAGCAGCAGAGATTGCTTTACCCCACTCGTAAGACTAGTATGCATCCGCCCAGTCATGGAAGCCCCCGGAGGGGCAGTTTCGTGCTGAAGTTAATGCCAGAGGTTTACCGAGTCAGCCAAGTATTGTTCCCTTACTCATTATGCACCTCAGAACGCAGTGACCGCGGTCTATAACTTCACATGGTCTGCCTGAACATTGTGGCTGCAGTTCCTAAACACTTCCACTTTCCTGTAAGACCACTCATGGGTAATGGCGAAATATCTAGGAGGGAAGAAATCTCATGAACTGACTTGTTGCAGAGATGACATCCTATTACAGTCCCCCGCCTGTTATTCAGCGAGCGCCGGAGAACCAGACATTTTATCACTAATGTTTGTAAAGGTGACAGCAGGGCACGAGGCTGGATCTTATATACCGGCCTGGATTTAATAATTAACCCCTAACAATCACATTAAAATTGCAAGAAAAAAAAAAAAAAAAAAAGGGGGGGGGGGGGCACACACAGTAGCTCAGTGGTTAGTGCTGCAGTCTTGCAGCGCTGGAGTCCAGGGTTCAAATCCCGCCAGGAACAACATTTGCAAGGAGTTTGAATGTTCTCCCAGTGTTTGTGTGGATTTCCTCCCATTCTACAAAGACATACTGATAGGGAAAAAAAATATACATTGTGATCCCTATATGGGGTTCACAATCTACATAAACAAAAAAAAACCCCAAAACCTGAAAATGTCAATTTTCTCCCCTCCCTGCACTGTCAACTGCTCCATGTTCTCCTGCATACTGGTTAAAGTGAAGCTATGAGTTAATGCACCTCCACTTTAACCAGTGATATCTAAATCTATGGGCCATAGACATGATCTACTGTACGTCTTATTTTAAAGCCAAGATTCTTAGAGGAATTGAAACTTACCCTGGACATGTCCTCAACTGTGGGGGGTTAAGAGAAGATTTCCAATACCTGCGTACATACAGTGTACACTATATATTTCTATATGTGTGTATGATAATTCTATATCTCAGTACAAGGAAACACAACAAACCAGTCCCATTCACCTTCCATTTTATTATCAACAGGGAAAGAAACTCTCATAAAGTTCCATTTAACCTTCTCCCAGTTTCATTCTTCACACTGCCCCCTCCCCTAAAACAACATGGTGCCACTCCCCAGGCCACCCAACACTATGGTTGTCTGTAAATGTGTGAAGTTGCCCAGGCGAAGGACTTGCCAATAGCTGGTGTGCAGTCCGTGCTTGTGGCAGTAAGATGTCAGCGTGCGTAACGTCTGGAATGGATTTCACAGTGGTTTCAATAAAGAGGGGTGTCTCGGGGGCTGTCACATCACAATCAGTGCAGAGGAAACATTTTGGGCACATTAAAAAAAAAATAAAAATAAAAATAATGGACTGCAATTTTGAACATGTACAAATGAACAGACGCTGGCATCTTAGGGTGTTTTTTTCAAGTCTGGTCTTGCTTCACTTCATTTCACTTTTGTGACCTGTAGAAAAGCAGATGGATGTGACATCATTCATATAATCTGCAATAGGTATACAAAGATCTTTCTGTGTTCCAAGATAGACATATAGACCAAAATCTCTTCTCCACCACTTATATGATGCTGTAGGGGCACGTCGTGACATAATCACAGCTTTCACTTTACGGTTTCCACCCAGTTCCATCTACTAACAAGATTAGTAGGTTCTAGGAAATCAGACATGATCCCTCATACCCTGAATGCCAGGAGATCACTCTCCTCCTCCCTGCCCTGAGTGTCTGTAAGATAACCATCTGGAGCAGGAGCCTCCCTGCTGTGCCCCTCTGAGTTGGACATTATTATACCATGCCTCTGGAGATCAATCCCTATAATCTGTAGGATTTTTCTGGCGGTCTGCTGCATTTCCGCCATGATCCTGACATACTGAGGACAATTCTTGTTGTACTTTAGAGAATCAGATTAGGATTTATTCCTAGGTTTCGGTCTTCCTTTAAAGGAATTTCCCAGGCTAAAAATATTGATGTCCCTTGTAGTATGACACTCGGCACCCCCATCAATCTGATGTCCTCAGCAGCTGATCGAGAATGGAGCAGGAAGCCGATAGCGCTGTTCTTTGTAGTGGTGGAATAGAGTCACTGCAGCTTAGCTCCTATTCAAATGAACGGCCAGAACTTGGTCTGGCCACTATATAGAGGACGGCGCTGTCTGCTTCCCGTTCCATTTTCTGTGTATTAGTTGCTAAGGACAGTTGAATGATGGAAGTCCCGAGTGCTGGATTACCACTAATCTGGTATTGATGACCTACCCTTACTACAGACCATCAATGTAAGGGGCAGTATTATATATATATGGGAAGATTTATTATTCCTTGTACACCTTTCTGCTACACAAGGCATAAAAAGTGATATTTTTTTCTCTTCTGAAGTGTCTTAATTTCCCCAAAAAGTAGGAGTGGCAAGGACGGGGTCATCGGAGTAAATGTTGTGGAAAAGCTATGAGCTGGCATACATTTCTCCTCCAGGGTGTGTATCATTCATGAGGCGGCATGGGTTAATAACGCAAGTCTTGATAAATGTACCCCACTAACATCTATGGACCCAACTTGCTATGGACAAGTATCAGATATGTAAGTGAACATAAAGGATTTTTTCCCCTTTGTTGTAGGGAATTATCTGAAATGCTTTCAGGCTGTCGAATGTCTTGAAATGTCCGGCTGGTCCGCATACAACTCTGCTGTGATAATATTCGACATCTTTGCATAGCCTGCACAAGAGGGGTGCTGGTTGTCTTAGGCCCGAATCACATCTCTGCATTTTTCGTGCGGAAACCACATGGCTCCCATTATAGTCTATGGGGTCTGCGGGTTTCCTAAGGAAACCGCTTTTTTATGCGGATTAGGTTTCCGTTCAGGAGGAGGTCCCCAAGCGGAGTCCCCGAACTTAAATCCATGCACAGATGTGAACCGGGTCTTAGGCAGTCACTATTAGCCCAAAATGCAACATCAAGCCCCACCAATAACCAAAAAATAATCTAAAAATAAAGGGGGACTCCATTTAATCACATATTTTAGATGCTTTTTGCGATACAAATGTGAACCAACATTTTTTTTTTTTACATAAAAAAAAAACCCCAGTAATAAAACCAAAATAAAAACGGATATATTAAATGGCACACACACAAAAAAAGTATCATAGGAAGAAAAAAAAAAAAATTAATAGCTTCAAGATCGCATGCAGGAAAATGAAAACCTCAAAGTAAAATCTAAATAAAATGTCCAATTCCATTAAAAACATGGGGGGAAAAAAAAAACAAAAAAATCTTGAAATGCAGGTGGAGTAGAATTTGTGTTAGCGGTGCAGGTTAGTAGGGTCGCTGTATGGAGGAGCATTCGCTGCCTGTGAGAAGATGAAAGCCACATACAAGGGCAGTGAACCTCTTAGGAGCAGAAATGTATCTGCGGTCAGTCACATGCTAGTGAGGGGTTAAGCATGAACACATGAGGCGCAGGTTCTAGGTAATGGAGTATGGTGGGCATGCATGTCGGGCGGGGGTTAGGATGATTTGGTAAGGCAGCCTTACTTCATAGGAGGCCCCAGATTACCGAAGTGTCCTATACTTTGCCAACCTACTGCTTTGTTCAGCGGCAGTCCTGAGAGGAAGGAGAAAGAGGCAGGAGGGGGGGAGAGAAGGTAAAAGCCTGGCGGTTATAGAGACAGCTCGAGACAAGATTACAGCAGCAGAGAAATCAGATGAGAAAGGAACAAATGACTTGTATCTACAATACAGCAGAAGAGAATTGGAGTCAGAGCTAAGTGTAAGACTAAAAGGCTCCTGAGAGCACCACAAAGCCGCTCTGATAGCAGCCGACAAATTCACACCGTTTTACGTTAATCTGGGCAATCCGAGTTCGCCGTTTGGTCGGTCAGTTTCACCCTAAATCTCTTATTACTTTACCTCTTGACTGCTTTATGGGCAAGCATGCGGTTTCCAGCCAGGAACGTGACGACTCCCAAGATGGCCAAATATTTCAGAGTCTGGAACATGTTCAGCTGAGTCCAGTACACGTACATCAGGCCCAGCATAGCTAGAAGAGGCAATAAATAAATTAGATGTCTACGCTGGTTAAAGTATACAACAGTTAAAGGGGGCTTCAATACTGATGCCCACTCCCTGAGATGGGACAAGTGATATCAGATTGGTTGGGATCCAACTGGTCTCCCCTCCTGATAAGCAGAAAAGATTGCAAAGCTCCGATCAGCCCTTCAGCCCTCTGCATTGTTTACCAGGCACAGTGCCATACAAATTGTGGTAGCCGTACACAGTACTGCAGCTATGTCCCATTCATGTGTAATACCGTACTACATACAGATGCTGCAGAATGTGCCTGACAATAAAGAGGACCTAGTGCTTGTCCTTCAAACAGCTGATCAGTGGGGGTGTCCAGGATCAAACCCAGATTACTCTGATATCTATGATCTATCCTAAAGGTGATCCAACACCATCAAATGGTCCAAAAAAACCCTTAAGGCTAAAGCCCCACATTGTGAAAATGCAGATTTTTTTTGCCGCAGATTTTGCTGCGTTTCTTTGAGCCAAAGCTAAAAATGGCTCCAAAAGGAAGGGGGAAATATATAGGAACTTCTTATCCTTCTCCCTTTTGCTCAAAATCTGCAACAACAAAAAAGCAGCCTTTCTGCAATGTGGGGCCTCAACCTAAAGAGGGTTTACCAGAACCCATAACAAAAACTTTCTACATTCACCATTGTATCAACTGGAAGGTGAACAAAAGGCAACAATGGCCACTAAAATTCTGTAAAATGCTCAATTATGTGTATCTGCTAAAGTGTTTAGTTTTTAACCCTTCGAAGGGCCCATTCACGTTGGAAAATGTCAAGGAATTTGTGTCAACCTTCTTTCTCAATTCCATCTCCACCCCAGCTTTTCCTAGCTGATGAGGCGCAGATGTATCAGAGGGTCTTGTGCTGGGGGGTCTGCGCCAGATCAGCCATGGAATCCAAAGCAAGATAAAGCAGGACACTTATTTTTTCAGTGTCCTGCTCCGTTCTCTACAATGGGTGGCAGATTCAGAACAGAAACTGGAGCTGATTTTGGGGACGACTGCACCAAATTCCTCAATGTGAACCATAATTGAACTCGTCCCAACAGCCTATAACATACCTGCATGCCCCAGATGGAAAACCAGTGTGCTTGGAGAAAAGCTGAAGTTGGAAATATTCACACCAATCTTCACCCACTAGAAAAAAAACAAGGGAACGTTAAACCTCAGGTATATTACACAATAGCCTTAGAAAATCTAGATTGGAGTGATGAATATAGCATGCACAAAAAGAAAAAAAAAAAAAAAAAATCGCATTCTACAATTTCATCAATGTTCATAATATACGGGGGGAATAGTACATGTCAGACCGAGTGGGAACAGAATTCTGTAACTTACCAGAATAAAGAGCAGGAGCAGCGGCGCCAGGACCAGGGCGGTGAAGGTGTTAGACACAACATTAGGCGGCCTCTTCTCAGGCTCCCGGAATAAGTGCTGCACATACATATTGGATAAGTCACAGTACACACAAGAGCAGTGGTTCAATGTATTCTCACAATGCTAACACAGCCTCAGTTTTTCTTTAATTGTATAGCCAATAGGTGGCAGTAGAGGTTTCACTTACCTGAATGTCTGGTTTGGGTGTGAACAGGTTCTTGCTCTGGATAGGGGTTGGCGTGTCCTCCTCAGGGAATTTGATGACCACATCGGCCTAAATCAGGATTTAGTAGAAACGTTTGGTTTTTGAAGAGATTAGACATACTTTACAAAGGCGTATCTGCAATTCTCCCATTGTACATACCACGTCCCACAGGAGGGGATTCTCCAGAGTGGCATCTCCTACGATCAGGTACAGCGTGTAAGTCCCGGACGCAGAGTCAAACTCGGACTTCCTTTCAGATGGATCAAGCTCAAACCTATATGTGCCTTTAGTGTCTGGCTCTGCCACAAACACTACTTCTTGGCCAGTCTTCTGGTTGTGCAGGCGAACAAATGTCTGGGGAGGAAGAAGGAAAAGGACTTTTACCATTGCCAACTTATCAATGGACATAAAATCTTCTTACAGAATGTAAATGATTGGGATTTGTAGGACCCGACATCTCCACTGAACATGTCCTATGGGCAACCTATGACTATAAGAGCCATTGTCCTTGTCGACGGGATTGTCCATACACAGTGTCACTGCTAAGTAGGTGCTCTACTGACCAAATGGTCCCCCAAAGCTGTGTACATATTTTCACTTTTGTAGGATTAATTTCACAATGCAATAACATAACTGTGGCCCTGTTTATGGAAGGAAGCAGTTATGGACAGCCCCTTTAAAGAGTCATCTGTGTATCAATGACCCAGTCTGTCCAGTTTAAACTAGTCATTTACTCATTTAGAACCTCTCCATATTTTGGACGTAGGAGTCCAGTGGGCGGTGCTATTCAGTGATAACAGTTTTTGCTTTTTTTTGTAGACAGAAGGCCATCAAACACCAAGTAGGACCGTCCACTAACATGAGGAAAAAGTAAGCCCATTATTGAAACCAAACAGGTGGTGACATAAGTAAGAAGGGGTCTGTTATTTGTAGGAAACCTACCTGATGAGGGGTCAGGCTCGCTCCTGTGTTCACATCGGTAAGCTGGAAGGACAGTGCAAAATTCTGGTGGCTGTCAGCAGTGAATGACCCTTTGGCTTTAGAGGGGAATGTCACTCTATATAAAAAAATAAAACAAAATCAGCCCTTTAAGCCATTTCCAGTTTCTCTCACAACAGAAATACAGTCAATTGAAGTCATAGAGTTACCTGGTAGTTTTGGGAGAGATGCTCTGGTCTTTATCCACAATGGAGAGATCTACATTGCTGATCCCAACTTCTGTGGACACCTTCACCTTAATCTGTAAATGGGACAGATGACAGCCCAATTTATTTACAAGTAAGAGGCCATGTCTACATCTATGCACCATGGACCTAGGCTGGCTAGGAGCCAGGGGAACTCTCAGCTATGATTTATGCCGAATTCTGCTGTAAATTAGGGTAAAACTGTCCGACTGCAGATGCCCCGTGTCGCTCTCTCCAAGCCCTGCTGCACCCACTTTTCAGTATGTATGTATCTCCCGAGGGGTCCCAAGTTGCTTCCCTAAGTAGAGCAGCAGATGTGCATGCATATTTCTAAAGAATTTTTGGTACAATTTTTAAAAATTTTCCATGTCATTATCAATACTTAAAGGGATCCCATCATTCACACGACATTTTTTCTATGTACCACGCTGGAATAGCCTTAAGAAAGGCTATTCTTCTCCTACCTTTCGTTGTCTTCTCCGTGCCGCCGTTCGCTTACAATCCCGGTTCTTGTCGGTATGTAAATTAGCTCTGTCGCAGCCCCAATGCTGCGAGAGAACTCTCTCCAGCGACGCCTCCTCTTCTTCAGCAGTGCCATCTTCAGCCTCTTCTTCCGGCGGTGGCTTGTAACTTCTAAGGCCTCCGACAAAGCAGACTGCGCATGCCCATAGGCCACGGGAAAATGGTCGCTTTCATAGTACTGTAAGCGGCCATTTTCTCTGGGCCTCTGGGCATGCACAGTCTGCTCTGCACGAGGCCTAGAAGTAAAAAGACACTGCTGGAAGAAGAGAATGAAGAGGCCGTTCTTGACGAAGATGGAGGTGGCGCTGGAGAGAGTTCTCTCGCAGCATCAGGGCCGCCCCCAGTGCTGTCTGAGCGCTGGGGCCTGCCCCCAGTGTTGCGAGAGAGCTAATTTACATACCGACAAGAACTGGGATTGTAGGTGAACGGCGGCACGGAGAAGACGACGAAAGGTAGGAGAAGAATAGGGACAAGTGTCGCACCAGCGCAGCCACCGCTCCATTCAAACAAAGGGACCCAACATGAGCCTTCTCATGACTTGTGTAATTGCTAGGGGGCCAACTACTACATCAATCTCCTTATTTTGTGGCCAAGTGTTTGTGGTGCAATCCCTTTAAATATGACCTGAATGTGAACCAATCGACCACCGACCAATATTAATCATTTCCTTACACGGCTTCCATGGCTTACAAACCACCTACATTTGAGACAAAACGCTGCCTTGGACTTGTCTAAGATGGAAGAATGAGGGCACAATGTCCTACAGCATCGCACAATTTCACTCAAGAGTCTCTTGCTCATCTCAAGGGGCTCAGAAATCGGGCAGAGTAAAGACTCAGAGCCATCATTTTTTTGCTTGTGCCTTTCATATGCAGACATAGTAAGTGGATAATTAAGATAATTGGAGCTGAGCATTAGGAATGAAAGGTCTGTGGAAAGCTCTACATCACATTATACGGCACGGTTGCTGGATGAGCTGACATGATTCATTATAGGTCTCTGTGTCAGACAGAAATTTCCGATCATACGCACCTCCACCTGGCTTGCCAGGAAGCGGCTGTCGCCCTCCACGCTCACGGAGAAGTCGTAGTAGCCACTTGCCGGCTTGGAATCCATGAAGTTTAATTCAAAAGAGTCTCTGAAGGGAAGAAGGGGGAGAGGCGTAGTTATAGTGCGAATTATGTTGTAGGAGCGTGAATACATTGTGCACTTGATGGTTGTCGAGCAGGCAGATGTGCGCAGATCAGCAAGTGACAGCGGCAGAATGAAAAGTTTCCTTTATGAGAATATAACGCGGATTATCCTATACTTGTGCCTTTAGAGTCAACAATTCCAATAATATAAAAACAGGCTGTAAATAATGAAGCCCCCCATTCCTGCCCCTTTATAAATATATACTCTACTGTATGTAGATTAACCCATTCCCGCGATGGCATTTTTGGATTTTCGTTTTTGACTCCCCTCCTTCTAAACCCCATAACTTTTTTATTTCTCCGCTCCCAGAGCCATATGAGATCTTAATCTTCGCGGGACAAATTTTTCTTCATGATGTTGCCATTAATTATTCTGTATAATGTACTTGAAGCTGGAAAAAATTCAGAATGGGGGGGATTTGAAGAAAAAAATGCATTTCTGCATTTACGGGGTTCACTGTGCAGCCAAAATGACATGTCCCCTGTATTCTGTGTTTCGTTACGATTCCGGGGATATGTAATTTATATGGTTTTATTTACATTTTAACCCCTTAAAAAAAATCCAAAACTGTGTTAATTTTTTTTTTTTTTTCTAAAAGTCGCCATATTCCAACAGCCGTAACTTTTTTATACGTCCGTGTATGTGTAGGGCGTCTTTTTTTTGCAGGGCCGGGTGTACTTTTTAATTCTACCATTTTCGGGAAATGCTTTTGCTTTGATCACTTTTTATTCAAATTTTTATCAGGATTAAAACAGTGACAAAACAGCGGTTTGGCACTTTTGACTATTTTTCCCGCTACGGTGTTTACCGTACAGGAAAAATATTTTTATAATTTTGTAGAGTGGGCGTTTCCGGACACATGGATACCTAACATGTATGTGTTTCACAGTATTTAACTACTTTTATATGTGTTGTAGGGAAAGGGGGGTGATTTGAATTTTTAATACTTTTTAATTTTTTTTTGCATTTATTAGACCCCCTAGGGGTCTTGAACCCCAGGGGGTCTGATCATTAATGCAATGCATTACAATGCTAATGCATTGCAAAAAATCATCATTTCTTTTGCAGGCTGCATAGACCAGCTTGCAAAAGGAAATCACTGCAGACAAGCCGGGAGCCTTTACAAGGCTCCTCGCTGTCATGGAAACGTGACGTCGGCCCTGGAGCTTGCTCCAGGCGCCGGAAATCACCGGCAAAATGGCGGCGCCCATGCGCCACCGGGAACATGGCGCCTCCGGCACCTTTGACCGCAGCGCCGGAGGGGCTAATGCCTCCGATTGGTCCCGGAACCGATCGGAGGCATTACTGCTGGCTGTCTACTGTGTAACACAGTAGACACCTGGCAGCTATGGCGGCTACCATAGTTAAACACCAGACATGCACCGTACTAGTACGGCGGATGTCGGGAAAGGGTTAAGAACTATTTGGACTACCCCTTAAAAGGTGTCTGTTCATAATGGGTATTTATCTCCTATCCACAGGAAACATGATAACTGTCTAATCGCTGGGGGCCCCAAGTACCCAGTTCTGCAGCGAGGAGGAATATGAATGGAGTGCAGTCAAGAACGCAACGTGCCCTCAATTCAGTGTCTACAATGCCACTGGAAACAGCCCCACAGACAATGAATGGATTAGCAGTATGTATGACTGGTTACCAAAAAAAACCCTCTTAAAGCTACATGCACACGACAACGTGCATGTACTGGGTCCATAGCTGGACGGCACATGGGTGATATCTGGGCCTTCACGACCCCTATTCACTGCCTTGAGTGAGACTGGGCTACAAAATGGACAGGTATAGTAGCAGTCCTAAGTTCTGCCCGGTGTCTGACCGTGAGCGTTTTATGGTCTCCACGGCAAAACTGTTTTTTTTTTTTTGTTTAACCGGTCACAAAGTTGGCCATGCAGGACTTTGTGTTCGGCAAAAAAAAAACAAAAAACTGGTTTCGCCACAGAGACCATAAAACGCTCACGGGCGCACACAGTCTGGTTTCCATCTCCTGTCGGCAGAAGACGGGAACTGAAAGCGGAGACCGGGGTGCAGATGTGAATCTGCCCATACTGTGCTTATGTAGTAAAGAGGAACAGTGGGACCTGAGAATTACCATTCTACTTATCAGTAGGGTCTACTGCTGTAGCTAGGTGGTAAATCTCTATTTTCAGATAGGTAACTGAAGACTACAGGGGGCGTGTCCAAGAAAATGAAGACGTTCTCTCACCCAGAAGCGGTAAACGCTGCCTGCTCCAGTACTGTGGCTTTGGTGCTGCTGGACTTCGCCTGATTCAGCTTCACTTTGGCATCGGTCAGTCTCTGGGACAGAACGTTGGTAACCAGAAGCTATGCAGAAGGAAAGAAAAAGATTACTACAAAATAGAAACAAGGAGAAAGCAACTGTTAAGAAAGTTTAGGTAAAATGTAACTTTTATGGGCATTTTTATGGCCTCAATGCACCCAAAATAAAAAATTAAGGAAATTTGCTAATCCTGGTGTGTGAGCCATGGGGTTACTATGGGACTCCGTAGTTATATACCAATCCTGGGTAGTCTGACATTGCCATGTCACCTTTCCTCTGACTGTAGGATCACACTACACAGGATTTGCTTGCATAAGTATCCATTTAGACAAATAGGCCATCAGCAGTCTGAAGAGGATGCGGCATTCATGTGAGCCTTTATTGCTTACCAAGCACAGCGTCGTATATTTGTACAATGTCTATGCTTAGTATCACATCTCATCTCAGCCCATTCACTTGATTGGGACTGAGCTGCAATCAGGCCATGTGACCAATGAACATGACGTCTCATGGCTTGAGAAGTGGAAGCGGCATGCAACCAGACGCTAAAATGGAACCCGTCAACATGTTTGGGGTCTCTACACCAGCACCATGCCCCTGAACTTAGGGAACCGAGCCCTGTCTGTTGTGCAGTTCGGCAGCTTTGGCAAATTTCAATCTGCTAGAGATGAATTCTTGACTCATCTTGTATCCTCCAACATACATTCACGTGTTGTACCATTCAAGCCAAGTAGGGAACACCTTAGGTGATAGCACAACACCCAGGAGGATCCGGAGAGGAGTCAGGGACTTACATTCGGCAGATTCAAACTTCCAAAAACTGCCGAATGTTGCATCAGATGGGACAATGGTCACAAGGTTTAGGACACGTTGCTGGCGGTTAGGCCTCCAAACCTGGTGAATACAATCTAGAATTCATCATGTGACTACTTCTAGCAAAAGTATTCAATAATACCACGTACTCTTAGGAGGGGCTGTTTGTGAGACACAGCGGCAGGTCCATCGGGCACCACGATGAGTGGAACGTGATAGCGATTGTGGGACAGGGCAGAGGCGGCAAAAGCCACACTGAAGGCTTCAGAGAGGGAATCAAAGCTCTTCCTGCTGAAGATGGCATTTACCAGCTGGACAATCTGGTCCTGGGAAACAAAGAGTTAAGGATGAGAAATACAAGATCAAGGCTTAAGCGATCTTAGAAATATGATGGGAAGACATAGAGCTCTTCTTACCTCTTTCAAAGCAGGCTCCACCCCAACATGATCTGACAAGCTGTATGTAGCGGCCACAAACAGGGCGGTAGTTTCCAGACCCTCCTCAAACTGCAGGTATTGACCGCCCAGGTCATCAAGTCGGGCCACCAGGTCCTACAAGAAGAAGAAAAAGTCAGTTGCTAAAAACAGACAACCTGCGATACGCAAATGACCTTTCTGGAGCAACAAGGGCACCCCCAATGATCCAAAAAGATAGGGAGCAACTCCTTTGTTGCTGCAAAGAGTTCATTTACATATTGGTAAAAATAGCGAAATTTCAGCAACCTATCGATCTCTGGGGCTCAGTTGATATGTTGGCTCCCTTTATAATCAATGGGAGCAGATGTGCAGTTGCCCCAGATCAGCTGATCGGTGCCGGTTCTGGCTATTCAATCCCCACCGATCAGAATGGTCTTTCCTGGATACACATGAGATCTTGGACAACCCCTTTAACAGCCACCCCCTCGCTTCATTATCTGCCAGATGTCGACAAAAAACCTGTTTGTGGCAGGATCGTAGAGACTGACGTACCGTGAGGGAGAATATATTTCTTGCTTCTCTTAGGATTCTTTTCTACATTTAAGGATCCCTTTAAGGATTTTATTACACGAGAATATGAAATAAAAATCACATGGCGTGACAAACTTAAAAATGTGCAAGGAGGGCTTCAGCCTATGAAGTGCAATAAAATGGTGATATTAGAAACGGGATAATGGAATTCACATAAAGGGAATAAAACTTTTTATTTTCCCATAAAGACATGCTGCTTTCCACAGGCAAAGCCTCAATATTCAAAAGAAAAAATGTATTACAGAGACAGAACAGTAAAGCTTTGCCACATAGCTGTGGGAAATGAATATGCGGTTACCTCGATCTCCTCCACGATCCCTCGCAGGTCGGCTTGCTGGGATAGCAGAGAAGCGGTGAGGAGAGCTTCGATAGTCCTGCGGAGAAAACATGGAAGAGGAAATATATGGTTAGAGGGTTGTAAACTATTGTGTGGTGTAACAAAGACAACCAATGCAAAGAAATGTAGACACTGAAGCCTACAGACACCCCTTTAACATTGCAAACACACTCTCCCCCCAGGACAATTATAATGAGGCAGTGGGTGCACTGGGGGCGGAGCTTCAGCTCCCTGGAGCACTAGTCTTGGAAGTGTCACACCTAGGACGTGTGACAAAATAAAAGTGGAAGGATCAACTCTACCTAAACAGGGTGGCACAGGTAAGAGATGATAGGGCTCTGAGTGGAAAGAGTAATGATCCCAGGGTTTAAAGGGATCCCATCATTGGATTCCCTTTTTTCTGACTAACACATAGGAATAGCCTTAAGAAAGACTATTGTTCTTCTACCTTTAGGTGTCTTCTCTCCACGCCACCGTTCGGTTGAAATGCCGGTTTTCTTCGGTATGCCAATGAGTTCTCTCACAGCACTGGGGGCAGGCGCCAGCGCTTAAACAGCACTGGGGGCGTCTCCAATGCTGCCAGAGAACTCTCCAGTGACGCCTCCATCTTCTTCTTGAACGCTCTCTCCCTGCGTCTTCTTCCGTCCTGGGTTTCAATCTTCTAGGCCTCAGGCCGAGCCAGCTTACTGTGTAAGCGGCCACAAGAAAATGGCCGCTTACACCATCTTATTGTGTAAATGGCCATTTTCTTGTAGCCCGGACATGCGCAGTCAGCTCTGCAAAGGCCTAGAAGATTGAAACCCAGGATTGAAGACGACACAGGGAGAGAGTGTTCGTTTCAGAAGATGGAGGCGTCACTGGAAAGTTCTCTTGCAGCATTGGAGACGCCCCCAGTGCTGCGAGAAAACTCATTTGCATACCGACGAAAACCGGCATTTCAACAGAATGGCGGCCCAGAGAAGACATCTAAAGGTACGAGAAAAATAGCCTCTCAAGGCTATTCCTACGTGTTAGTAAATAAAAAAGGGGAATCCAATGATAGGATCCCTTTAAGGCCCGTCCCCAGTGCTCCAAATGTCTCATTTGCTTAAAACTTCAAAGTTGTTTTTCTCCAAATTTATAAAAGTGACCTACATAATAATGTGAGTGACAACTGAATATGCTTGGGGGAGGTGACAGACTTAGTTTACCACCAACTATAAGGTTACAATATAGTGATATAGTGGAGACAGTAAGTGTTCAGCAACAAAACGTGGAGCAACTTAGGCATCAGGGATGTTATCCGCATCATTACAACTACTGATTCTGAGCATATAAGGTTTTACCGAGGGTTGGAATCTGGAGGTATGAAAAAGGGGCCCTCGGGATAGGTTGAGGGGCTGACACCTGGCTCTCCGGTCAGCAGTTACAGCTGCTATATAGTGTACAGAGCCAGAAGAGGGCCCCTACATTGCATAGTGACCGTGCAGTATTACTGCAGGTCTGCTCCAACTGAAGTGAATGGGATCGGAGCTGCAGTAATGTTTATTCCCCATACAATACATGAAGATCTATGCAATGTATACTATCAAGTATGGCAACAAATTGCTGATCTGTATAGGGGCTGGTTGCTAGCCCCCTACCAATTAGATATTAATGACCTATCCTGAGGATAGGAGAAGGATAAAAACAAGTCCCGAAAAGCCCTTTAAAGCCATGAAGGTACTTGCAAGACAAAAACAGCAAAAGCTACCTCCCCCCTTCCTTTGCTACAAGTGCATGTTATGCATATGCGACTCCATCACCACAAAACTTCTGTTTACTAGAAGGAATGCATACGACTTATGTGGGAAGGATCCCATCCCAAAAGGTATATCTTCCTGTTCTAAACATGACAGCCTCATTTCCATAACAAATGTAGTGGGTTTCCCGTGGGAAGTGAAGGGGCAGAAGAGTTCAGAAGCATTAGCTTGCAAAGCAGCAGAATGACAGACTTCTCCTGATCCGTACACCAAGAAGAAAGCCGCTCTGGCGGTGACACTTCTCTCCTGTCACTTGGGACTTGATCACACTACGAGGTGCATTTAAAACCATCTTGTAAATTGCTTTTTTTTCCCATCCTTGTACAGAATTAAGCTTGTTGTTAGCATTGCCATTTATATGGAGATGAGCGATTTACATTGTACTTCTGAATCACGCTCTCCTACAAAGTGCCTCCGTTCCATCACGGCTTTAATGATGTGTTCTCCGGGGATGAGGATATGACCCTGTGCTGTATTCACAGAATATAGGATCCATCTGTACAACTTTGCTGTGATGTTACAGGAAGAAGTATTACACGAGCCCCGTCCTGACTCCTAGCCTGTTATACACCACCATAGGGTCATAGAGACGCAGCTCCAGTAATAACCAATTTTCCAGAAATCAATAGTGCAGATGACTATAACTAATACTGCAATATACAATATCTGACTAAGGAGATGGGTTTCCTTCTCCACTTACTAAGCTTTCTCTCGTCCCTCATCTTCAGTCTTACTGTGTGCTTACATTATTTTCCTCTCCATATTCAGCTCTACAGTAATGGTGGAGAAAGAGTCTCCTTGTTCTGTGCACCATCAGCCTCTTATCTACAAACCTAACAATGTTAAGAGTTCAGAATAGCAGAGTGAAGCCGCACCAATTATTCAAGAGTCTTTTCTAGCTCCTCTTTTCATAGCTTAATATGTAGAAAGTAACTCTCACTGGAAAGTAGAGAAGAAAGTAGATCGCTTTAATAAGATATATTACAAAGTTACTTATATTCACCCACTCTATTCATTTCTGAAAAGTTGTTCATAACTGGGAGGTATGCTTTAATAGAGAATCTGCTGATAATAGATTGCTTCATACCAGGGCACGCATTAGACTAAAGAAGACCTTTCATGTCCTCATCAATGTGCGGTATTATATACGTCTAGAAAGCTGACAGTGCACGGAATACAGTACATTTCCCCGTATGTGCCCCGGTTACACCGATATCTCCCCACTGTCAGAAGGGCGAGCCTAACAGTTGGTTGGGGTGGCGTTGCTCATACCCCAGATATGACGTTAGGCTATAAAGCCTGCAATTTTGACAGTGGAGAGAAATCAGTGCCAAAATTATTGACACACATCTACAGCACAGGGCCACATATCGGGAGGCTCGATAGGGCGCTTCTTTCTGGTGGTATACAATACCGCACATCGATGAGGACATGAAAGGTCCTCTTTAAAGGGGCTCTATCACCAAAATGTTGCTGTATGAGCCCCCCGACGTCCTTCTGTCCTGGCTCTTCCACGCCTTCATCTTCTGTTCTTCCAGAATGAAGAGGTTCGCAAGCGTATTGCGCATGCTCGCGTAGTTCTAAGGGAAACTTAGAATTACTACAAAAATGGCTCCGGAGCTTGCGCAAATTGAACCAAATTCACCGTAAGAACAGAAGGTCAAGGCGGGGAAGAGCCAGGACAGGAGAACGTTGCTGGAAGAAGAAAGAAGAGGAAGGCGTGACAGCAAGATGACGTCGGACAGTGCAGGACCGCCCACCGCAAGTATAATTTGCATATTCGATTTTAGGGTATTATTTTAAAATGGGGAGGTTAAAATAAGATTAGCGGTGCCTGAATAGGCTTTTTAAAGACTATTCAGGCATATGTGGGGCTCATACAGCATCATTCTGCTGAGAGAGCCCCTATAAAGTCTTATAGTGACTGCTGTCTATGTGTGATAGTAATTTCTGAAACCATGAAGGTCTGTCTGTCTTTCTTTATTCACCTGGCCTTTTTTTTTGTGTCTTTTTTTGATGGATTTTTCTTCACAACACGAAGCTAACATTTTTTATTGTTTTTTTGGACATAAAGATAACCCTGTGAATAGACCAATAGATTTCCATGAATTTTAAAACAGCCATAACATGTACATTATTCACCGACATGTGAATAAGCCTTCTCCAGGGGCTTCAGTGGACTGACACGGCCAATTTTCACCATGTTCCGTCCATGAAAAACAGCACTGTCGTGTGAATAAGGCCTATAGGTGGAGCCAAAACCAGATCTGGATCGTAAACTGAGCAAATATATAGAAAACAGGCGCTACTACTTGTTCAATCTACTCCTTGTTTTGGCATTCAAGACCCTGAACATGTGACCCAATCCTAACCATGATGTGCTACAGTCACGCACATGGCCGCCATACATCCTTCATACACTAGTATTCTTAGTAGTATGACTTGTACAGAAGAGCTCAATGGCTGTAAAGTGAAGATGCCACCTATGCATCAAATAAAAAAGTTTGTGAGAACAGACTACTGTAAAATTTGGCTAGGAGGGGTGATAGTATGGTTGCCATTTCCAGGGCTGGATTAAAGTTGAAGGGATTTTCTCCACAGGTCAGATGGGTGGAGGTCTGACACAGAACACCCACGCTGAACAGCAGTGTAAAGAGATTGCAGATTTTGGTAGAATGCAGCAGCCTCTTCACATCTTATCAGACACAGCACCATACATTGTATAGTGGCTGTGCTTGGTATTGCAGCTGAGCCCCATTCATTTTAATGAAACTGAAGTGCAGCCAAGTCTTTTGACAGATGAAAGTAGTCTCACAGGCCTAGGAAGTGGAAGCAGCACTTTGCTATGACCACTTCAAACAGCTGATCTGCGGGGGTCAAGGGTGTCAGACCTTCAGCCATCTGATACAGATGACCTATCCTAAGGAAAAGACACTTCATACAATTTCCTTTCCCACCATGGAGTGATAAATGAGGTGTGGGGGAGCCTTCTCATCCACCATTAGTGCCTAACATCATACAGGAACGCTGGGGGTCATGGGCGCAAAATTCACTAGACTCTCAAAATAATGGCAGTTGTAATAGCAGCAACAGAGGGCCCAACTCTACATGGACACCAATGAATTTAGAATGGAATACGTAACAAGCCCGTAATAGGTGGCCATACAGTGTATTATAACCCAATAACCGAATAGGGTGTAATGGTGAAGATGATATCTCTGTGGGGTATACATGAGCCATTTACACCCAAACTACCCATATAGCTGTATACAACCAAAGCACTAAAAATATAAGTATAACAGATCTGCTAACAGCACTGCACCCGCCGCTTCCAGGGCAGATTAAAAAGTGAAGAAAGGCATAAAAACCAAATGAGAACCCCCAAAAAAACCTCACACAAAAGGAAATTGCCAAGGTAGAATATAATAAGAACAGAAATTTAGCCATATAACTAAAGTTATATAAAAGAGTGAGATTCATAGAGAAGGAATGATAATGAAGTTAAAGTAATCCTTAATGGTGTGTTTTGGAACTTAAATATTAATCACCTATCTTTAGGATACAACAGCAATATTCAATCGGTGACAGTGACAGCGCCACGCATAGTGTAGTGGCCATACTTAGTAGTAAAACTCACCGCATTCACTTGAATGGGACTGAGCTGCTGCTGTACTATGTGACCAATGACAGTGATGTCTGCAACACTAGAACGTGTGAGCACTGCAGCCTCTTCACATATCTTATCTGTGCAGTGGTACAACAGGGATACAAAGAGGTGCCAGTAAAATAAAGCCAAGTAATGGCCGCACAAGGGAGCAGAGTACTTAGTACCGCTGTGGATGTACTTGTAGATCATTTCTGGAAGATGGATAACCCCTGTCAAGGGAATCTATCACCTCCAGCAAGCAGACTCAGCCATCAGCAGCATTATAGTGCATATTACAGTGATAAATAACAGACCTTTGGGATTTATGTCCCTCTTATAGATTTGGAGAAAAACAACCTGATGCAAATAGGCTGTTGGTGCACTGGGGGGGGGGGGGGGGTGTTCAGCCCCCTGGAGCATTGAACTTGCTGCTCGGGCCCCTATCTGCATCACCACTTGCTGCTATGATCCCGTTGCTGCTATGACATCATCTATCCGACCTAAGCAGCCCCCAGTGCACCAACTGCATAAGACCTCAAAGCAATTGTTCTCCAATTCTACAAAAGTGACATACACAACAGAGCTATGATGTTTAGCAGTGTAATGTGCTCTGTAAGGCTATGTTCACACGGTGGAAAATGAAGAGAAATTCCTCTTCATTTCCCATTTGCGGCATTTTCGCCGCGGTCTAACCGTGACGGGATGCTGATATGGTGCATAAGCATTCTGTCGTGGTATCCTACTGCTGATTAGGGCCGATGAATGGGCCTACTCTGCAGGGAGTCTTGAGCTGCGGTGTCCGTGGCAAGATTGAGCAGTATGCTTTTTTTCCATGTCTTGCTGCAATCTTGAAAACAATGAGAGGCAGATTTTGGGGGGAATCAGCCCCAGATTCCAAAATCGAAATCCACCCCCAAATCCGTGGCAAATTCCTTTGTGTGCACACAACCTAACACTATGGTGGCAGTTGAATGTGCTTGGGGAAGGTGATAGGCTTGCTTTAAAGGGGTTGTCCCATCACAAGGATCCTATCTATACTGCTTGTTAATGTGGATGTAAGACTTTTCCTAAATACATTGCTTCAGCAAAACTGCTTTGTTTGTCCACTATCTTACTTTATTCAATTCTTTGTGGCCACAGCCCTGACTTATCTGCTCATGAGTCAAGTGATGTATCTGCTGCTCTCAGGGGGGAGGGAGGAGGGGCTAAGTGCAGGGAGCGAGCCTGTGTTTCTAGCTATTCCTGTGTCTACACCACATGACCTAGCTTCCTGTTAGCAGATAGGGGAGAGGAGCTGCTTTTATTTCTTCTGTTCTCCCAGTTATCAGGCTAGCTAATTCAGGTGTGTTCATTATGGCAGAGACAGGCAGTACACAGAATGGAGACACAGAATGGAGTTGCTGCTGCCTGTACTTCATAGTCCAATATGGGTGGGTGGAGCTACACGCTAATCTGGGGGCGGAGCTAAACGGCAGGTTGCATGTGAAACCCCGTTCACCAAATGATGCAAGAAACCAGGAAGAAAGAAGATTTTACAGCAGTAAAGACTGATGAGTATGTGAGCTGGGAATACCCCTTTAAAGTGTTTAACAAATTACTGGTTTTGGTTTCTGCGTTCCTGGAGTCAGGGTGTTTTTTTTTTATTAATTTTTTTTAATATATATTTTTTTTTTCAGGGGGCCACACGGTGGCTCAGTGGTTAGCACTGCAGCCTTGCAGCCCTGGTGTTCAAATCCCGCCAAGGGCAAAAAACCATCTGCAAGGAGTTTGTATGTTCTCCCTGTGTTTGCATGGATTTCCATCCCATATTCTAAAGACATAAGGATAGGGAAAAATGTACATTGTGAGTTCTATGTGGTGCTCACAATCTACATTAAAAAATAAAAAAAATATTTTTTTTTCAGATGGTGTCCCCATAAGGTCATAAGAGACCTTTGGGGACATCTGATCACTTTTTTCTTTGTTAAAGAGGCTGATTTCTCCTATAACTGGGGCTGGTACATTTAGCCCCAGCTGCAGGAGGAATACAGCCGCCTGCACGTTGTATACACAGTATACAGAGCTGATCTGGGTCCTGTAGGACCCAGCAGCTCTTGCAAGACACTGATCCCGGCGGATCACGTGACCGCCGGGTCAGAGGGCGGCCGCATCATGGCGGCGCCCGTAGCTGTGTAGACAAAGCTCATTGAGGGCTGTATACACAGTGATCAAGATGGCAGGGAAGGGAATAAACCTTCCGTGTCTTCTCTCTGGGAGCTCCGGCTGAAGTTACAGCCAGCTCCCAGTGTCAGCAACTGCACGATCTCCGTGCAGCTACTGTGTTCTGACTGGACGTACCGGCACATCCTGTCAGAACACTGCAACCACTATCCGGTCGTAAATAGTCTATGGGTGGTCCAGAAGTGGTTAACAAAAACATAGCTTTTTAAAAAAAAAAAAATTTAAACAAACATTTAAAGAGAACCTATCAGCAACAACATGGCCTGTGCTTTGTATGCAGTGACGAGGCTGCAGCTTCTCGTCTCTTGAAACAGTTGATCGATGGCTATACCGGGTGTCAGACCCCACTGATTTGATATACATAACCAATCAAAAGGACAGATGTGGTATCCTCTTGAGACCTGGAAAACTCCTTTATTACTGGTTCCATGGTTTATTTTTATATACTGTGGGTAAATACAGCCTTACCCATGGATATATCAAAGGAATTAGTTTCAACCAGTAGTGTTGCAGATAAAAAGACACCCTATGTATCCAAAAAGAGAAAAAGACATGGCCCGCATATCCCCATCCTTATACATTGATTGATCTAGTGCTCAGCAAATTCTACAATACTGAACATCAGGTTCTTAGTATACATGTTGATCAAGGTGTATAAGCCCACTAGCCACTTCACAGCGACCTCTTATTGTGAGTCCCTACCCTACTGGGTGCGGTGTTGCACAGCGACTTCCACAACCGCAACACGGCACCCACAGGGGGAGCGACCCAGTGGTTTGGCAACACCCCTGCCACCAGACCAAGCCCCCAGGCTCTGGGCTGCCCCGCCCCATGGGCACAGCTCCACAGGTGGCAGGGGTGTTGCCAAACCACTGGGTCGCTCCCCCTGTGGGCGCCGTGTTGCGGTTGTGGCGGTCACTGTGCAGCGTCGCACCCAGTAGAGTAGGGACACATTATAAAGAGGTCGCCATGAAGTGGCTAGTGGGCTTATACACCTTGATCAATATGTATACTAAGAACCTCATGTTCAGTATTGTAGAATTTGCTGAGAAGCGCTAGATCAATGAATATAAGACTGGGATATACGGGCCATGTCTTTTTCTCTTTTTGGATATAAAAAAACCCCCCTAATTGTCTGAAATTCAGGGATGGAATTGAATACGGTCAATTCAATGTCCAATCTACTCACTACAAGAAGATAGGAAACTTTACTAAAAAAAATGCTGAGCGATATACTTACGCTAAGACGTTCTCTTCTTTACTGAGCCTGGTGGTCAGGGCACTGACAACTTCCTGTGAGGCCAGAGGAAGGCCAAATCCACTGAGCGCGCCAACGGCATGGTATATCTGGGTGACTGAAGAATCCTCGCTGATGGCACCGAGCAGCAGGTCTCTGGTTTCATTAGAGATGGGCACCTGCGAGGGGAGGAAAGGTGAGCGGATAGAAAGACGCACACAGCAGCAAAGCACAAGAGTCCATGTCACCTCACATGACCTACCTCACAGTTGGAGAGGGCTTGACTGGACTGAGCAGCATAGAACAGAGAGTCCACATTACTGGTATCAACATTAGAGCGAATGAAGCTACAGGCCGCCTGGTGGGGGGAAAAGAAATAAAATAAGTGCTGAACATCGAAAGATTAAGCAAACTACTGCAAATACTGGTTACTCATGTAATCCATGGGCATTGGACAGCACAATGTAGCGAAACAACTATGATAGAAAGATATAGTGCGTCCAGGGGCAAGGACCATGGTCTTATCTTACCGAGATGAACACTATACTATACACTCCTATACCTCTTATCTGCCCAAATGGAAAATATAACAGCTTTTGTATTGGCCTTTCCAAATATAACATTATATTACCCAAAAAATAACAATCATGGCGCAGCTTTTCCTATGTGTTGTTCCTCTGTTATTCCTCCTTGAAATTCACAAACAAATTGACAACGGGTTTTCAGGGTGAACAGGGACACCCCTCTCCAAATGGTAATTCAACTGATTCATAAACTTCCAGGAAGAAAAACAGAGGAACATGAAGCTCCTGTATTGTTCTATTGGCAAATATTGTACAAGCGTTGACTAAAAGAGTCAGGTCAGAAGAGCTTACAGATCCTCTACCACCAATAGGCAAATACACATCTCACACAGACCAAAGAACAGCCTTGATCCAGAAGGGTCAGGCAAGTTTCTTCTTAAGACTAACACAACTGATCTGCTCCCAATTCCACAACCTCACCTTTTCATCTGCGACACTGGCCCCGAGATGGTTAAAGCCTACAATGTAGTAATATGCGTTCTCCAGGTCGGACAGTGGGTGTTCCAAGGCATCTTTAAGTCTCTCCACGTCTGCCTGGCTCAGATAATGGCTGGGGGTCAAGGCATGTATGATGGTCAAGAGTCCGAGTACTAAAAGGACCGCCGACTGTGGAACTGCAGGGACAGAGAGCGACATTCATTAACAGCATGAAATAGAATATAGAAACCACAGTAATCCATTTGTCTTCACTGAGACATAGAACGTACCCCCCCCCCCATAAAATAAAAAAGCACCATTAAGTGTAAGTGCTAGAGTTATTCATATCTGGCATGTAATAAAACAGAAGGAACTGAGCAGAGTGATATATAGATTTCCCAGAAGGGATCCACCACCGAATAGGACATCTAAGTAATCCATCATTCAGCTTTCCAAAGCTTCTGAACAGGACCTATGAGGTCTGCAGTGACCAGGCGTGCGGCGCTATACCAGCAGCCATATTGGATGTCACTCAGACTAAATTACACAACCTTCACTTTGCCATCCTGACACACGGCAGCAATTCAAGGCCTTAAATTTACTGACAACTTGGATTTTTTTCTTTTACTTTAGGGGCAAAGTTTGATCCAAAATAATGGGTGTACATAGAAGGTGCCTGCAATGAGTATGAACAGAGCCATAGCATGCTGGGATTAGTGACAACACGCAAGGTAGGAAGACTGGCATTTTATGATGGTCCTACTCTATGGCCCGCCGGTGCGGGTCTGTCACCTGAACCCAGCATAACAACCCAGCCCCACGGATAGGTAGGTTAGGGTCACCTGAATAAATTGGTGAGCTCGTGATTTTGTCATTAACCCCTTCCCACCACAAGCATGTCTCGATTTTAGTTTTTAAACAGCATCAGATGGGTTGGATGTTATATCCGGGCCCTATCCCGGATACCTGATTCAGCCGCTGGAATCAGCCCTGCTCCTATTTAAAGAGGGCCTTTCATATCCTCAGGCACAGGCGTTTTTATATACTGCTAGAAAGCAGACTGTGCCCTCAATTCAGCTCAGGAGATATCTGTGCTGGTAGTTTCGATACCAATCTCTCCCCAACTCGCCCATCTCCTTTGACTAACACGGGTACAGTGAGGGAAACAGATACATGGACGGTGTTGTGCCGGTGTTATTCAATGGAGGCCACTGATAGATGGGTCAGGCCACATGACAGGCCTGTGAGGTGGGTATAATGAAGGACATGTGGTGGGTGTAGTGTCCTAAAACACCCTGACAGGTTCCCACGTTGTGCTTTTACATCATCCACAAACTGTATGGGATTCTGGCTAATCCAATCCACACAATGCAGGTAAAAAAAAAAATCTGTAGCGGAAAATCCCAGCATGTCAATTACACCTATACAAACACTGGTGTGGTTCCATATAGGTGTAATAGGGGCAGAAAGTGCTAAAGCAAACGCTGCAAAATCATAAAGGAAAACGCTGCAGGAAAAACATGATCCGAGCCAGTGTACTCCAGGCTTTATTAACTGACGCCCCATAGATCAGGAAATGAGGAGCAGCGGGGGGCAACACTCGGGACACCCACAGATCAGCTGTTAGATAAGCTACCCGAGGATCATTGCACTTTTCAGGCCACATATCATGTTCATCAGTTACATGGCCGACTAGAGTTCAGTCCCATTCAAGTGAATGAGGGTGAACTGTGATACCAAACACAACCATTATACAATGCTGTGCTTGGATTTCGGTGAAGAGGCTGCAGTGCCCCCCCCAAACATTAAAGTTTCATCAAACAGGCGACCAATGGGCCATCAACTGATAAACCTGGAAAATCACTTGAAAGGGATTCTATCACTAGAATTCCCTTTTTAAACTAAATACACGTAAGGAATAGCCTTAAGAAGGGCAATTCTTCTCTTACAGTTATTATTCTGATCCGCTCCGCCGTTCCTGAGAAATATAGTCTTTCTTCCTTATGCAAATCAGTTTTCTCGCAGGTCTGGGGGCGTCTTCTTCTCCGCCTCTTCTTCTCGCACTCATCTTTTCTTCATAAAGTGCCGACTGCACATGTCCATCAGACATTTTTCTCTGTGGCTGAATGGGAGAAGCCACAGGAAAATGGCCGATGGACAAGCACAGTCGGCACTTTATGAAGAAGATGCAATGGGAGAGCGAGAGAAGAGGTGGAGAAGAAGACCGAGGTCGTCGCTGGAGAGTTTTCAAGCAACAGTGGGGCCGCCCTCAGTGCTGCAAGAAAACTCAATTACATAAGTAAGAAAGAAGATATTTCTCAGGACCGGCGGCGCCGAACAGAATAATAAAGACAAAAGAAGAATAGCCCTTCTTAAGGCTATTCCTACGTGTATTTAGTTTAAAAAGGCTTTCTAACGATAGAATCCCTTTAAGCTCAGGTTCCACGTTGCGAGTAAGGGCTCGTTCACATCTGCGTCGCGTACTCCGTTCTGTAGGTTTCCATTTCCTGCCCGAAACTGGACAGGAGACAAAAACCTGCAGTCATGTTTCAAACCCATTCATTTGAATGGGTTTGAAAAGTGTTCGGCTGTGAGCGTTTTGTGCGCTCCGCAGCGAAACTGTTTTTTTTTTTTTTTTAACCCGGACACAGAGTCAGACGTGTGTCCAGTTTAAAATAACCGTTTTCGCCGCGGAGAGCACAAAACGCTCACGGCCAGACTCGGTCTGACAGGTTTACGTCTTCTGCATGCAGAAAACAGAAACCTCATAACGGAGACCCGAACGCTGGTGTGAACACAGCGTAAACAGGTTTTTTTTGTTACAGATTTCACTGAGGTTTTTTTCAGCCAAATCCAGGAGTAGACTGAGTAGAAGGCAAACATATAAGAGCTTTCTATTCCTTTTGTTTGTAGTCATTCTTGGCTTTGGCTCAAAAAAAAAAAAAAAAAAAAAGAAAGAAACTGTAACAAGGCTGAGGCTCCACGTCGTATAAACGCAGCTTTTATTTTCCTTCTTTTTCTACTTTTTTTGGAGCCAAAGCCTGGAGTAGATTGTGCAGAAGGGAGAAGTATAAGCTCTTCCTATATATTCCCATTCCTTGTATCGCCATTCTTGGCTTTGGCTCAAAAACAAAAGAAAAGCTGCATTTCCGCATCGTGGGGTCTCAGACTTGAACGGGATGTGCCATTACAGACAATGTATCCCCTATCCTGTGGGTAAGTGTCAGATCGTTGGGTTCTGACCCCTGAATGTCTCCTTGTGAATAAAGTGCCAATGTGCTTGCATGACTGGTGCTCCATTCACTTCAATGGCGGGGACTGCAATTTCCATTGAAGTGAATGGAGCACAAGTCCTGCAGGTGCTTAATTCACAATGAAGATTCTGGGAGGAGGGGGGTCCCAGCACTCAGATCCCCCCCCCCCCCAACCTGTGGACAGAGGACACATATGTACATATGTCTGTAGTAGTACAAACCCTTTATAAGTAGTCTATGACTTCCTCAGAGCAGACAACACTCATGTCACAGAGCACGTTACCCTAATAAGTGTGGGTCACTTTTATAGATTTGGAAAAAAAAACTTGGTGCATTGGGACCTCCGGCCTGCGCCACCTCGTGCCGTGAGCTGATCCTCACACTGCTATGACATCAGCCATATTACCTGAGCAGCAAGACCAAGGCCCGCCCCCAGTGCACCAAATGCCTCATTTGCATACAACTCCAAATCTACAAAAGTGACATAGTAATAACTTTATATAGTGCCAACATATACTGTGGCGCTTTACAGATAACAGAGGCATGATGCGTACCCATGTAAGATGGCGGTGACAGGTGAATAGACATAGGGGAGGTGACAGATCCCTATAGAGTACATAGCAATTACCTGTCACATGACAGAATTCACACAAGACAGATTTGCTGCAGAAACTGCAGTGATTTTCCCACTGATCTCAATGGGACTTGCAGAAATCCATGCACATGGTGGAAAAATAACTCCACTCAGGTGCATGATTTTTAAATGTAGTGCTGCAAGAAATCTGTCACGTGTGAACGAGCTCTAACACAAGATAAATCCTATGCAATATATTATATATATACACTACAGTCACCTGGCTGTATATACATAGCTATATACTATATACCAGGTGACTGGAGACAGCTGAGGTGATGTCGGTGTCTGCACTGACTGCCGGCCTGTCACACAGCTGAGTCCCCGCGCACTCAGTGCACTATCACCCCGGCCAGTCCCCAGTCACATCCCCTCCACGTCTCCCCCTCACACATAGCCATATAATTCATTGTCTGCCAGCCGGCCTGCTCTACTCACTCGCTGCCATGTTGCTCGCTCCCGCCCCTCACAGCGTCACTCTCACAGACCGCTCACTATTTCCGGCGCCTGCCAGACGGACGCATAGACTCGGTACTAAAGGGGTGCAATAGAATTTCAATGGGAAAATTGCGCAGACGAAACACCGTCCGCTTGTGTAACGCTGCAATACCTTATAATAAATAATTATACTATTTAATATTATGTTATCGTTATGAGAAATACTCAGAACATCTACGCTATGTGAATGAATCAAAGCACGGTATCCCCCTTTCCGGGTTGAGAAATGGTCTCTTCCAATTGAGGCAGGGAAGCGACGCTCATGTGTCTGTGATTCATTGGCTGGTTCTCCTGTCATTATACTAGGGGGCGTGGCTTTCTGAGAGTGCCATCGTCATCGGCTACAGTTTGACCCATTCATTGCTGGGTTGTAGCCTTGAGTGACGGCTGGTGTGACCAATGACATGAGTGAGGTGACAGCCCGCTCTGTCTGAGGCGCCTCATACATGACAGGAGTTGTGTGTGTGATCAGGGGTGAGGGCTGAGCTGGTAAATAGAGTGGAGACCCTGTGTAATAAATGGCGGCATAGATGAATATTACACCTCTTATCCTTATACTACAGCTCACACGTGTCACAGAGGGGAGAAAACCTGCCCAATATAGATTGTAATCCCTGCCCACATCTACTGGGGCCCTGCTCAGTCCCATCCATGTCTCTCTGTGCCCCCCCACAGTACAGTGCCCCTATAGTGACCCCGACATGGTATCAAATCCACTTATACTACCCACACAGTATAATGGCGCCTTCTAGTCCTTGTCATTGTATTATAATTTCCCCTGTAAGTGTTATATCCCCCTTAATACAGTCCTCACAGTATAATGCCCCCCTGAATATGCCCACACTTTATAATGTCCCACAAATATATCCCCATGTTATAAACACCCACATTATATACACCTACATTGTATACCCCGACATTATACTGTATACCCCCACATTATATACACCCACATTATATACACCCACATTATATACACCTACATTATATACACCCACATTATATACACCTATATTATATACACCCACATTATATACACCCACATTATATACACCTACATTATATACACCCACATTATATACACCCACATTATATACACCTACATTATATACACCCACATTATATACACCTACATTATATACACCCACATTATATACACCTACATTATATACACCCACATTATATACACCCTACATTATACTGTATACCCCCACATTATATACACCTACATTATATACACCCACATTATATACACCCACATTATATACACCTACATTATATACACCCACATTATATACACCCACATTATATAAACCTACATTATATACACCCACATTATATACACCCACATTATATACACCCACATTATATACACCTACATTATATACACCTACATTATATACACCCACATTATATACACCCACATTATATACACCTACATTATATACACCCACATTATATACACCTACATTATATACACCCACATTATATACACCTACATTATATACACCCACATTATATACACCCTACATTATACTGTATACCCCCACATTATATACACCCACAGTATATACCCCCACATTATATACACCTACATTATATACACCCACATTATATACACCCTACATTATACTGTATACCCCCACATTATATACACCCACAGTATATACCCCCACATTATATACACCTACATTATATACACCCACATTATATACACCCTACATTATACTGTATACCCCCACATTATATACACCCACAGTATATACCCCCACATTATATACACCCACATTATATACACCCACATTATATACACCCACAGTATATACCCCCGCATTATATACACCTACATTATATACATCTATATTATATACACCTACATTATATACACCTACATTATATACACCCTACATTATACTGTATACCCCACATTATATACCCCCACATTATACTGTATACACCCACATTATAATATCCCTGAATGTGCTGCACGTTATAATATCCCCCTACATTATAATATTATCCCGGATATACTCCCACATTGTAACAACCTCAAATAACCTCCACATTATAATATACCCTTGAATATGCATCCATGTTAAAATATTCTTCTGGATATGCCCCCACATTATAATATCCCCTTAAATATGGCTCCACATTATAATATGACCCAAACCATACAGCCAAGGCAACAAAGGACGGGCTCAAAAAGAAGTACATAAAGGTCATGGAGTGGCCTAGCCAGTCTCCCATAGAAAGTAATATAGTAATAGTAATGGAGGGAGCTGAAGCTCCGAGTTGCCAAGTGACAGCCTCAGAATCTTAATGATTTAGAGATGACCCGCAAAAGAGGAGCGGACCAAAATTCCTCCTGACATGTGCGCAGACCTCATCATCAACTACAAACACCTCTGACTGCTGTGAGCGCCAACACACACCAAGTATTAATTCTTGTTTGCCAGAGGGATGAAATACTTATTTCTCTATGCAAAATGCAAATACATTTATAACATTTATACAATATACAATGGGATTTTCTGGAGTTTATCTTTGATATTCTAACTCTCACTGTTAAAATGAACCTCCCCTTATAATTATAGACTGGTCAGTGGGCAAACTTACAAAATCAGCAAGAGATCAAATACTTATTTCCTTCACTGCAATATCCCTCCAAACATACATCACATTATTCTATTCCTCTGAATATGGCTCCACATTATAATATTTCCATGTGTATGGCCCAAGAATATGCTATCCCCCTGAATATAATAATAATACATTTTATTTATATAGCGCCAACATATTCTGCAGCGCTGTACAATATGTAGGGTTCTTGTACAGGCAAAAAGAGACATTACAAAGAAATAGTCATTTCACACACTGGGACTGAGGCCAAGCTCGCAAGAGCTTACAGTCTATGAGGTAGCAGGGGTGATATCGGAGGTAGCAGGGGCGGCATTGCTTATACAGACAGACAGTTTTGTAATGGAGGATTACTGTCATTACACAAACATAAAACTGTATGAGCCATCACTAGTGGTGTCCTTTAACATGTGGATGGAGCTTGGACATATAAAGTTAGTGTGAAATGGCATCATATCATGTGGGGTAATGTGGGAGCGGGGACAGAGGAAGGTTAGTTTTAGAGAATCTAACTGCAGAAGAGTTTACATTAGGAATTGTGATAGGCCTGTCTGAAAAGATGCGTCTTTAGTTTGCGCTTGAAGCTGTAGAAATTGGGAGTTAATCTGATTGTCCGGGGTAGAGCATTCCAGAGAAGTGGTGCAGCTCAGGAGAAGTCTTGTATACGAGTGTGGGAGGTTCTGATAATAGAGGATGTAAGTGTTAGGGATGCCCCCACATTGTAATAATACACCCCCTGAATATGTCCCTACATTATAATATCCTACTGAATATGCGCCCACATTATGTTATCCCTCTGGATATGGCAACACATTATAATATCCCCCTGAATATGCCCCCACATTATAATATCCTCCAGGATATTGATCCACATTATAATATCTCCTGAATATGCCTCACACTATAATATTCAAAAGAGGATTTGAAGTTGTTAGGTACCTTCCTCCGCCCAGGAATCTGGGATGGTTGGAGGTATGCCAGGAGCAGGGAGTGTTCTGGGTGTACCCATCCCTATCACCTCAGTGCGACCCCCTCACCACTGCGCCAGCCTGAGGCCTGTAAGAAGATTTGGCGATGGGACAGAGGCCTCCATCTTGGACCTACTCCCAACCACACCACCTCCACACTGGTAGCTCTGGGTTGTTGCTCATCCTACGAATAGGTCATAAAGTGAAAAAGCCCAGAAAACCACTTTAAATTACAAAGCCAGAATTTTGTCTGATGTGCAGGGACATAACTACAGAGGGAACGGTAGTAGTAGCCCTGAAGCCTAAGGGGGCCCCCAAAGGTCCCTCTGCCATATAAAATAAATCATCATTCTAAAAGGTGCAAGGTAGGAAGGGGCCCCAATACAGATTTTGGGAAATGTTAACTTGTTCAGCAGGGGCAGTTCTTGTTCTTCCAGTATGTAATAATTCGGTCAGAGTCGGGACCTGTCAGGATTGTTTCCATCTAGCACATTTGTCCCTGTCCTAATAATCCCGTCCCTCTGTTCTCATTATAGATCTCATGGTGAACACTCTTCTCCAGATATTCTGTAATATGGGGTTTCACAGTGAAAGTACGTATGATAGAGCTATTATATAAAACTGCTGGGGATGGAAATGAATGCCACATGCAGCAGCTTTTTTTAATGTATTTTTGCTGAGATGATCTTTAGCTGTTCTTCTCACAATGTACACTAGAGGGCACTGATGTTCTCTGCTGTTCACAGTCTGCACAGGCCATTGGTAGTGGCTTGAATCACACAATGCAGTTTGCGGCCCTGTTCTTGATGCAGTTTTTGAGGCAAAGTGCAAAGTCGGTCCAGAATAAAGGAGTAATGGTAGTAGAAATCCCATTTATATTTCTATTTTTCATTACTTTTGCATTTCCTCTTGGCTTTGATTTTAACCAATTCATGTCAGACCATTTTCCCTGGTTCATGACCGGACACTTCTTTTTTAGTTCATGTGCGTTTAAGAGCTATAACTTTTTTTGGAAGTGGTAGTGGTGGCCTTTTTTTATTTGACTTTATTTTTTGATTTTTTTGTCTTAATTTTTAATTCTTTTTCATTTTTTTTTTACACATCGTGCCCCCCTTGTAGACCTTCGGGGGTATTTTTTTTGGCTGATATCCCCTATAACTGGGGATGATGTATTGGCCCCAAATAAAGGAAGAATAAAGCCCTTAGTACTTACTGTACAGATGATCTGAGCCCCCCTAGAACCCAGTAAATCAGGTAGTTCTCCGACATCCGGTAGATCATATGATCATCGGTTCGGGAGGACGCTGCATCATGGCGGCTCTTGCAGTTATATATACTGAGAGACCAGCCGCTGTCTGGATGGATATAGTCAAAGGCATACTGCTAGGGAACGTAGATTGTGAGCCCTATATGGTATAATGATTGACGATGTCTGTAAAGCGATGTGGAATATGATGGCGTTTTTGTGGAGAGGAATTGCTCCATGTGAACTTGCCCTTAGTCTATCTATACAAACATGGCTGAGTCTTCAGTGAGACAAAGTAATCCTATGAATTATAGCTATGACTTTAGGGAGAACCTACCCTAACCCACCATGGTGACAGGTTGTTGTGCACTCATGTACAGTAATATATACAGTGTCAGGGTCTGGGGGTGCTAGGTGGGGTGGCAAAGACACACAAGTCCAGTTTCTTTAGTCCAAAACAAAGGTAGAGTTTATTTTCACTCAAAAAGGTAGTGCAGCAACAAAAGGAAACAATACAAAAATAAATACCTGCCCGGCTAGACTCTAACTAAACATAGAATAGGTTACCTCACCTAGAATAACAGAAATCCAAAAAGCAAGTAGAATCATTCAGGACACAGCTCCAAAAATATGACCTCTCTGTCAGCTCTCCAGCCAAGCTCTGCCCAGAGTCTGCTGCTGGAGCAACTTCTTAAGCCTCCTTGACGAGGAGACTCTTTACAGCTGAGTCGCTGCCGGAACATCCCCAAAGTGTGGACTGGAGGGGGGTGGAATGACAGGTCCCACTACCAACCTACCTGCCATTCCTAAAAATCCAGCCCAGTAACCGGAACTCTGAGCCTCCTGACGAAGCCGAGTGAAGGCGAAATGCGCGTCAGGCGTTTCCCATGGTCCTACCAGTCTCTGACTGAGTCCCCCCTGCTGCTTTCTTCATTAATACATTGGTATTCACAGAGAATATGTCGACACCTACGGGTATGTATTAAGGTGACCCTATTTGGGATGCCTCTTTACTTGGGAGGACATGTGTATTTTAGTCCCCTGGCCTATGATTGGTGTGTAATACTAAGTATCTAATTGGGGATTATATTCCTCTTCTTTGTGACTTTTGTTCTTGTATTTCTATATTATTTTTGGGGTTAGACTCAGTCTTTGACTGGTGGGAGGGTTTTTGGTATTCCTCCGCTACTCTATGGGGAAATTTATCTTTTTCCCTATGTGTGTCTCCCTTGTCTGTTTATGTATTGTTTGATGTGATATTTATTAATAAAGTTATGTAATTTTTACATTTTGTGTCTCAAGTTGCTTGAAAAATACCTCACCTAGAATAACAGAAATCCAAAAAGCAAGTAGAATCATTCAGGACACAGCTCCAAAAATATGACCTCTCTGTCAGCTCTCCAGCCAAGCTCTGCCCAGAGTCTGCTGCTGGAGCAACTTCTTAAGCCTCCTTGACGAGGAGACTCTTTACAGCTGAGTCGCTGCCGGAACATCCCCAAAGTGTGGACTGGAGGGGGGTGGAATGACAGGTCCCACTACCAACCTACCTGCCATTCCTAAAAATCCAGCCCAGTAACCGGAACTCTGAAATAACCCTCAGCAGACAACAGTTATCTGCTGAGAAACATTCCTCCTGGAGTTTTCTCATCTCACCCACCTGAGTAGTCTGGGTGAGACGTATACCCCCTCCATTACCTGACCAGCCATCAGCTTACAACAGGTAATATTTACAGCTCAACATTGAAACAAAAAAACATCAAATTGAGAAAGTAGCCAATGTCGCTAAGATCTGCAAATGATCAAAATTTCAAGCTCTAATTTGTGGCAAGTGGGAGGGGCATAAAAGCCAGATTGAAAGCAAAGGTTTTTTTTTTAGCCATGTGAAACCTCAAACATTAGAATAAGCGGTGTGGCAGGCTTGTGCGATGCTTCCTGTTCATTGACATTCCAGTTATCACCACTCGTTGCAAACTGATAGAGACAAAATCCTTTAACTGGGAGACCTTGGTATTTCATCCAGCAGATCGCCACATGCCTAGGCCGAGATGTCCGCCCTGCTCAATGTTGTGTGTCTCAGTGGTTGGGAGAACGACATCAAACTGGAATGTTCTGTGAAATTGCTCCCCACATCCCAAGCCTAGGGCAGCAAATAGTGTTAACACTATCAGAAGGTCTTTGCACGATATTGGGCTAAAAGTCAGACGTCCAACTACAGATATTGTATTGACCTCTCAAAGACTATCGTGGTGCACAGAAAGACGGCAATGGAGGTTAGAATGGAGGTCTATCCTCTTCTTTTGTCTCAGGTATTACGGAGATTAGTATGGTGACTACGTGGGTAACATTTTGAAGAGGCCTTCACAATGGAATATCACACTCGTCTTACTTGAAGAATTAGGTTTGTATGGTTACTGGACCCCTTCAGGTACACTAATAGCTTGGCATTATTGATTTGGTTGTGAATCCGGTAGTACGGACACTTCTTCAAAGTGTCCCAGGAACCATTTTTTGACAGGTCAGTGTCAGGCTCCACGTTACTCTTGCTACTGAGAGCAGTCTGTGAAACCTAAACATACCATCATGGCCTGCGGCATCTCCACACTTGACTCCATCAAGGACGTCATCAGTTGACAAAGGAAGTAGCCAGTAGCCAATCTTCATGATTTGTGTGCTCAAGTGCATTCAGTGGGACTTACACAGTAAGTAAGTGGCCATTTTCTTGTGGCCTGTGGGCATGCGCAGTCGACTCTGCCCGAGACCTAGAAATTTGAACCCAGCTCCGGAAGAAGACGCGTGAAGAGGCTGTTCCTGAAGAAGATGGAGGAGGCACTGGAGAGTTCTCTTGCAGCATTGGCGACCGCCCCCAGTGCTGCGGGAGAATTCATTTGCATACCGACAAAAAACGGGATTTCTACCGAACGGCAGCGCGTAGAAGACATCTAAAGGTAGGAGAAGAATAGCCTTTCTTAAGGCTATTCCTATGTGTGATCGACAAAAAATTAGATTTTAATGGTAGAATCCCTTTAATGCTTAAGAGTCCAGTGGGAGGTCCTTCTCAGAAAGATAGCTGCCATTCACTAAGTTGGACCGCCCACTGGACTCCAACGCATAGAAAGATCAGAGCCAAGGTTATACAGAATCCTTTCCCACAATACTGTATATCGATCTGCTCAGCTCCTCCTGCTCTATAACATGCCGCCTGCAGATCGGACTGTATATCCTATGTGACAGGTTCCCTTTAAATGATGCCAGGTGGTCCTTGATATACTTTCTCACTGTATCCTCTAATCTCCTGGCTCATCCTCTCCGTGAGCATTGTCTTCTCTCTTTTTCCTGCCCCTTTCCTGTAGGATTGATCTCCCCCTCCCATGAGCGTTACCTTTGTGTGCACATGTGCTGAGCATGTGTGTGATGTCAGTGTAGCCGGCCTGAATAGGAGCTCTGTATGTGTACAACATGTGCGCGCTGGCATCTTACAGCGACCTATATATGTTTGTGTGTGTGGCGGCTCAATGTCTAGCATTTATTATAGCTAAATGAAGTTAATTGCATCTATACAGAAATCTTCTGGTGGTAAAACATATACAGTACACGGGTAAATACAGAGCGCTACCAAGCCTGGTCCTCCATTTATATAAGTACAAGAAAGATAATAAACCAGACTTGGCAGCTGAAGCAGATTATAGGGGCCATTATAGCGGGGGATGAGCTGCTGTACCAGACACAGCCTGTATGCTATATGTAGCGCTGTTTCTGAGGTCAGAGAACTCACCCCTTTAAAGGGATTCTACCATTAAAAACTTTTTTTTTTGTCGTTGACTTATCGGAATACCCTTAAGAAAGGCTATTCTTCTCCTACCTTTAGATGTCTTCTTCGCCCCGCCGTTCGTTAAAATTCCGTTTTCTGTCAGTATGCAAATGAGTTCTCTCACAGCACTGGGGGCGGGCCCCAGCACTCAAACAGCAATGGGGGTGTCCCCAATGCTGTGAGAGAACTCTACAGCGCCGCCTCCATCTTCTTCTGGAATGTCCTCTTCATGCATCTTCTTCCAGCACAGACGGTGAAACTTGTAGGCCTCGGGCAGAGCCAACCACGCATGCCCACAGGTCACAAGAAAATGACCGCTTACTTACTGTGTAAGCGGCCATTTTTCTTGTGGCCGCGGACATGCGCAGTCGGCTCTGTCCGAGGCCTACAAGTTTCACCGTCTGTGCTGGAAGAAGATGATGCATGAAGAGGACATTCCAGAAGAAGATAGAGGCGGCGCTGTAGAGTTCTCTCGCAGCATTGGGGACACCCCCATTGCTGTTTGAGTGCTGGGGCCCGCCCCCAGTGCTGGGACAACCCTGGGACAAATGGGACAACCCTTTAAACCACGTATGTGCCCTTATGTGGATTAACCCCACTAAACGGGGCTAACTCTGCGGGTCAGGTGGATGTATGCTGTGTGAACGTACTCTAAGTCTAAGCACTTTCCTGGATGCAGTGTGGACCAGGCCCTCAATTGGTTGCGCCTAGACCATGGCACAAATTTGTCCTAACCACATGGATGCAAAGATCGTGGGTCAGTTTTCCCAAAGACGTCTTGGAATGCTACACTTTACTTTAAGGATTTATGTGAAACCAGAAAAAAACTGAGTGTCCAAGAGATTTCTTGATACATCCAACTTACTTACAGTATGATACAAAGTATACACATTGTATGAGCCAAGAGCCAAACATAGTCTGATTTACACTTCACATCTAGCCTGCAAAATGTCATCAGTAGAGATGAGCGAACAGTGTTCTATCGAACTCATGTTCGATCGGATATTAGGCTGTTTGGCATGTTCGAATCGAATCGAACACCGCGTGGTAAAGTGCGCCATTACTCGATTCCCCTCCCACCTTCCCTGGCGCCTTTTTTGCTCCAATAACAGCGCAGGGTAGGTGGGACAGGAACTACGACACCGGTGACGTTGAAAAAAGTAGGCAAAACCCATTGGCTGACGAAAACATGTGACCTCTAATTTAAAAGAACAGCGCCGCCCAGCTTCGCGTCATTCTGAGCTTGCAATTCACCGAGGACGGAGGTTTCCGTCCAGCTAGCTAGGGCTTAGATTCTGGTAGGCAGGGACAGGCTAGGATAGGAAGGAGAAGACAACCAACAGCTCTTATAAGAGCTAAATTCCAGGGAGAAGCTTGTCAGTGTAACGTGGCACTGACGGGCTCAATCGCCGCAACCCAGCTTTCCCAGGATCCTGAATGGAATACACTGACAGTGTATTCCCGTATACCCGATATATACCCCCGATACCCGTTCCAACGGTGTGCCCCCCCACCTTCACCCCAGAAATACCCTGCAAGTCCCCTAGCAATAGGATTGGGGCTATATACACCCACTATTTTTGCTACTGCCATATAGTGCCATTGTCTCACTGGGAATTCAAAGAATATATTGGGCTTACATATAACTTCAATTCCAGGGAGAAGCTTGTCAGTGTAACGTGGCACTGACGGGCTCAATCGCCGCAACCCAGCTTTCCCAGGATCCTGAATGGAACACACTGACAGTGTATTCCCGTATACCCCATATATACACCCCAAATCCCCGTTCCAACGGTGTGCCCCCCCACCTTCACCTCAGAAATACCCTGCAAGTCCCCTAGCAATAGAATTGGGGCTATATACACCCACAATTTTTGCTACTGGTATATAGTGCCATTGTCTGACTGGGAATTCAAAGAATATATTGGGGTGACGTGCACCCACAATTTTTGCTACTGCTATACAGTGCCATTGTCTCACTGGGAATTCAAAGAATATATGGGGGTTATGTGCACCCACAATTTTTAATACTGGTATACAGTGCCATTGTCTGACTGGGAATTCAAAGAATATATGGGGGTTACGTGCACCCACAATTTTTAATACTGGTATACAGTTCCATTGTCTCACTGGGAATTCAAAGAATATATGGGGGTTATGTGCACCCACAATTTTTAATACTGGTATACAGTGCCATTGTCTGACTGGGAATTCAAAGAATATATGGGGGTTATGTGCACCCACAATTTTTAATACTGGTATACAGTGCCATTGTCTGACTGGGAATTCAAAGAATATATGGGGGTTATGTGCACCCACAATTTTTAATACTGGTATATAGTGCCATTGTCTGACTGGGAATTCAAAGAATATATTGGGGTTATGTGCACCCACAATTTTTAATACTGGTATACAGTGCCATTGTCTGACTGGGAATTCAAAGAATATATGGGGGTTATGTGCACCCACAATTTTTAATACTGGTATACAGTGCCATTGTCTGACTGGGAATTCAAAGAATATATGGGGGTTACGTGCACCCACAATTTTTGCTACTGCTATACAGTTCCATTGTCTCACTGGGAATTCAAAGAATATATTGGGGTGACGTGCACCCACAATTTTTGCTACTGCTATACAGTGCCATTGTCTCACTGGGAATTCAAAGAATATATGGGGGTTATGTGCACCCACAATTTTTAATACTGGTATACAGTGCCATTGTCTGACTGGGAATTCAAAGAATATATTGGGGTTATGTGCACCCACAATTTTTAATACTGGTATATAGTGCCATTGTCTGACTGGGAATTCAAAGAATATATTGGGGTTATGTGCACCCACAATTTTTAATACTGGTATATAGTGCCATTGTCTGACTGGGAATTCAAAGAATATATTGGGGTTATGTGCACCCTGTTAAATATCTTGTATTTGCCGGTGAGACTTGTGTCCACTGTTAAATATCCGGACCTGGCCTTGTCCACGATAGGAAGAAGTCAGCTTGTTATAAATCAGTGTAGAGGTTTATTAATATCTTGAAGGAAAACACAGGAACAGGGAAAATGTCCAAATAACACAAATATCAGTCAATTGTCAATAGCTTACATCTTCAGAGAAGTTAAATCATCTGGATATCTTGTAGTTACAGCTTGGTTCATGCTTGTCATCTGGTTGGTGGACTTGGGATATTCACGACATCTTGTCCAGGATGACAGAGAGGGATGGCAGACAGACCTGCCATAGATTCCCCATGGATCCCCCTCATGGATGACGACCACGACGTGTGTGTCTGTCACTCATTTATATTCATGAGAGTGGGTGTTACCTTCCATGTTACAGCTATGTAGGGAGATTTCTAAAATGGTGTACTCTAACCGCACCCATGTACCCAAAATACAACAGATATGATGTCAGTAGAGTGTTAACCCCATGTCTGCTAGAGAATATTGTAAATATATAATATTTAACATTTCCCCCTTTTGAGAGTGAAATATCTGTTTGAACTCTCAAGATATACCATACGACAATATTCATACAATTAGATTATATCTTCTTTCTTCTTTGCTGGAACTTAATTTTCATTGATTGTCCATGTAACAATAATTTCATCAATTTGCAATACATTTTGACATTAATAAATGTTATGTTATGGTAAACTGTGATCAAAGATGGAAACAATTTGATCCACTATCTAACCTACACCTGATGAAGGCTCTTCTTTCATCGTCTGGTCTTCTGGTCATCTCTTCTTCCGTCATAATAGAAGGCTTATTACCACAAATGTAGTTCTTGACTTAAAGTCCTTTAGATTTCCTCCGTGTTGTGCAGATATTATAACATTGTCCATTAAAGTTCATATTGAGAAGATATTGATATAACAACAAAGTCCATATGTTTCACTTCACCAAGACATAGACTGTAGAGGAGTTTCCTTTGGTAATTCCCTTGACCACCTGTCACTGTACAATCATGTGACACTTCTGGAGCAATACTGCAAAAGCAAGGCAAGTGTGAATTCTGACATCATCCCTGCTGCTTGTCAGTAAGGTTCAGTCCTGGAATCTCAGTCTCTTGGATACACAATTTCTGTGTTCGGGTTCTATCATTCACAACCCTTTTGCTCACCAAACAACTTGAAGTCTTGAAATAGAGAGGATTCCACCAAACATTGATGAGGACGTCTTTATATCTGTCCAATCATCAGCTGATCAAAGGTTCCAACCTCCAGTAATAATTTTTAAACACAGTCCTTGGCATAAGCTTAAGCATATAGCATCATACCTTCAGATTTTGTCTTTTCCCGCACATCTTCTTCTTGTAACTGTTAAAGTCTTTTTATTAACATTTGATATCAAACTTTATCATAATCTTGGACTTGATTGAAGATAAGTTTTCTTTCCCTAATAACTAAGCCAAATTAGGCAATTGACTAAACTATAATATCACAGTGTACCATACCACTCATTTATATATCATACTTCTCTTTATATTGTATCAATATTTATATTTGACTTATAAAATATTGATATTCAATACATTTATCAAACTATCTGATAATAGTACTTTGGATACAATAATCTATATAAACATCATATATCAACATATATATCTTTATATCTATATGTATGAATATATATGTGTAATTTACTTGTGATGACAAATTGCAACATAACTCTGAAATATAATGTGATTATTAATTACCATTCTATAGACAATCACAATATTTATTCTTTAGTTAGAACTTTTCACCAATTATACTAAACATATGTTCCTATATGAATGTGTTATATTATACTTAATCATACATTTTCTAAAGTTTAATCACTTTATTTCCTTTTTAATAAGATATTATTTTATTTTAAACATTCATTTATTAAATATCATTGTGTTCTTTATCTGAGACACAATATTAACCTTTATTCATAAAAACGTATGTGCCTAAAGTTTCCTCTTAACACCTCGTCTCTTCACAGATTCCTGTGACCTTCTTAACCTTTCAGATACCTCCAATACCAAGAATAGAGACAACACTTGTGCCAACACACTCTTGTCTCTGTCTTAAACTTAACTGTATATATTCTTGTGTACTGGCTGTATATGAATACCATATATATGAAATAAGTATATAAACATAAACTTTTCAAAATATGTCACATCCTATAATCAGAAGTTTGAAGAATAAACCAGAGACTATCTCTCTTGATATCCCATATCCTTTGATGATATTATACTTCTCCTTTCATGAAGATGATTAGCTTATCTCATTTGCATATAAGACATATTTTTCCCAATGTTTGTTTTCCCAATGTTTGTTTTCCCAATGTTTGTAGATGTTGATGTGTGTAAGTGTATGCAAGTGTGTGTGTACATGTAAGAATACATAATGAATAATAATACAATAAATCAATACTGCAATACTGGCTATAGCTAACTAGATTTTCCCACCATAACTAATATATTTATTATCCCATGATCCAATTACCACAATAAACCTTTATTATTTGTCAGGTTTGAACAAATATATTGAAGATTATCTGTATCTTCTCAAAAGCTACTTTTTCCTACAGAATGTTCACCTAAAATAACTTTGCTTTGTAGTGCAGCTGTCACCTTTTCTCTCAGCTCATGTGACTTAAACACTTGGTTTTCCTGTAGGTATAAACATATGAGGTTCCTTTCAATGGATTTCACATATATTTGCTAATTTCCCAATTTAATATAGAGGATCATATAAGATAAAAAATAGAAAGAAATAGAAAAAGAAAATAGAAATAGAAAATAGAAAGAAATAGAAAATAGAAAGAAAATAGACGTCTCTTTGTTGGATATATTTTCCTTTTTTCCTTGTTGGATGCATCCTGATTTTCTTAGGCCTATTTGTGATGTCACAGATCTGTTGTATACACCAGTGGACACATAACACACATAACACTTATACTGACCAGCCCATCAGGGTCACAGGTCACAATGTGTTGCTGTCAATCAACTGACCACATGAACGAACACTTATTCTCACAGTAAGTAAGAGCTCCATGCCTAGTTGCATGCCTTCATACATAATGGATTATAACTTGAAAATCCTAAAAACATGGACTTTACATGAAACTATTGAAAAACATGCTTGAGGTAAGTTAGAACTTCTATCACTTTATCATGCATTGTTATTAGTTACACCATGTGAAATTAGTTTACTCATTAATAGTTAGACACTCCATGTATTCTTTTGGCTATAAGGAAAGAATGATGAATGAATGGACATCACTGATTGAACTGATCCATTTTTCCATATATCTATATCTGATGAGAAAAAATAGATAAACTTTAGCAAAAACCAAATTAATACAATAATGATTTTAACCAATGGAAAATTTAATAACTTTATGGATCCCTAGTACTATTTGATCATATTCATATAATGTACATAACATGTTCCTCCTCTCTCTGCATCCAGAGAGTGGACTATGACAAAAATCTGTCACCACACATCAGGCTCTCCTCCTATATGTGTGTGTATATATATAATAATATGATCCATAGTATTATTCACAATAGCATAATTAGGATTATTTTACAAACATTATCACATAATCATGTGGGTTATACCTGATCATTGGACTTCTCCTCATGTAAAAGGGATTTCTCTTTACATAGCCAGATAGTACATAAGTAAATACTCAATAGACAGTCATTCCTTCAGAGATACTTTTAAACTCGACCCCTGACCTTCCTGTCAATCACATCCCACAATAACTCCACCAGGTCATTAGAGAATGCCAAGCTTGCCCTTTTCCTAAAAATATTAGGTAGCTCAAATTCCTCTTGGTTACTGGGAAGATCTGACATTTTGGAGACAACTGGTACATTCCCAGATACATTCTTTTGCAGATACTCAATAGATTTGGCTGGCTGCAATTCTTTAATTTCAGTTAATAATGGAATTTCAATTTGTGGATTTTCTTGCATGGCATATGGTTTATATGCAACATGTAATTTCCTACGTTTCTCATAGATTTTGTCACTTTCCCTCCTATAAATAGGGGACACTTTAACATGATTTGACAGATGTCTCTTAATAGGCTTTGCTTTTTGCTTTGGACATACTCGATTTACATTTGACATATGTTTCTGATGTCTTCTGGCCATGTCCAATAAACTAGCAGCTTCAAATAAAGTCTTCTTATCTGACGCACTGGCAAGGGTGACTGCATCCAAGAATTTGAACTTTTTAACAAAACTTTTCACCATAGATGAAGAGTTCACCTTTTGAATGACAGTTTTGTATGTTCTCTCAAATTTAGACATGAATGCATATGTACATTCTTTTCTGCCAATCTTTATCTCATTCAGTATATCAGGTGTTGGCATGCTGTCACCTCTAGTGCACCAGATTAGTTTCTTTAATCTCTCCACATCACTGTCTTTTAACCATTCATTTGACTCATTATCATAAGACATTTTTGCAGACAAACGTTCTGTAAAATCAATAGGAAGCCATAATTTAAACAGTTTATTTCTCTGTTCAATATTTAGATCAAATTTCTCTGCATGGCTTTCAAAAATTTCTGAGTTTCTACACACATGGATCTTTACATCATATGTGGGAATGGCTTTACTCAGATTGATCAAATATTCCTGAGATTTTAATTTCAATTTAGTTTCTTGTATCATTTGTTCCTCACCATCTATGGCCATTACTGCCATGTGGTGCTCTTTGTCAACATGTTGAGATTTCTCATTATCTGTCTGAACAGATTTATGCATACTATTTCTTAATTTCTTCTCTGTTACCACGTCATTAAAAATCTTTACCATAGAAGCTATATTCCTAAATACCTGCTTCTCTTTTGTAGAACAAATTCTATTTTCAATCTTAGAATTTGCCTGCTCACATTGTGTATACAAATCTTGCCATATACTCGCTAAATTGTCACTAGACACAATTTTAAACTCAACGTTACACTTTTTAGACAATGACTCAAATTTTTCCATACTTTAAAAGTAAAATCTTTACTCACCACTGTAGAAAGCTTCACCTTTAGCTTGTCCTTGGAACAGTTGGTCCCTGTCATCAGAACGTCTCAGTACGTCTGGCACTTGTGGTCCTTCTGTGTTTCCTCACAGGCTTTCCTCACACAGGCTTCCGTATCATATAACACGTACAACAGTCATCTGTATCTCACCAATATAAGTTCTTTTTCGAAGTCTTCCTGAATCTTGCAATTCATACAACTTGCAAAATACTCCTCTCTTCCCCCTTAATTGCAAGTGAACGGAACGAGAAAAACAGGAAAAAAAAACCGACCGTGCTGGCTCGCCACTGTTAAATATCTTGTATTTGCCGGTGAGACTTGTGTCCACTGTTAAATATCCGGACCTGGCCTTGTCCACGATAGGAAGAAGTCAGCTTGTTATAAATCAGTGTAGAGGTTTATTAATATCTTGAAGGAAAACACAGGAACAGGGAAAATGTCCAAATAACACAAATATCAGTCAATTGTCAATAGCTTACATCTTCAGAGAAGTTAAATCATCTGGATATCTTGTAGTTACAGCTTGGTTCATGCTTGTCATCTGGTTGGTGGACTTGGGATATTCACGACATCTTGTCCAGGATGACAGAGAGGGATGGCAGACAGACCTGCCATAGATTCCCCATGGATCCCCCTCATGGATGACGACCACGACGTGTGTGTCTGTCACTCATTTATATTCATGAGAGTGGGTGTTACCTTCCATGTTACAGCTATGTAGGGAGATTTCTAAAATGGTGTACTCTAACCGCACCCATGTACCCAAAATACAACAGATATGATGTCAGTAGAGTGTTAACCCCATGTCTGCTAGAGAATATTGTAAATATATAATATTTAACACACCCACAATTTTTACTACTGGTATATAGTGCCATTGTCTGACTGGGAATTCAAAGAATATATTGGGGTTATGTGCACCCACAATTTTTACTACTGGTATACAGTGCCATTGTCTGACTGGGAATTCAAAGAATATATGGGGGTTATGTGCACCCACAATTTTTAATACTGGTATATAGTGCCATTGTCTGACTGGGAATTCAAAGAATATATGGGGGTTACGTGCACCCACAATTTTTGCTACTGCTATACAGTTCCATTGTCTCACTGGGAATTCAAAGAATATATGGGGGTTATGTGCACCCACAATTTTTAATACTGGTATACAGTGCCATTGTCTGACTGGGAATTCAAAGAATATATGGGGGTTATGTGCACCCACAATTTTTACTACTGGTATACAGTGCCATTGTCTGACTGGGAATTCAAAGAATATATTGGGGTGACGTGCACCCACAATTTTTGCTACTGCTATACAGTGCCATTGTCTCACTGGGAATTCAAAGAATATATGGGGGTTATGTGCACCCACAATTTTTAATACTGGTATACAGTGCCATTGTCTGACTGGGAATTCAAAGAATATATTGGGGTTATGTGCACCCACAATTTTTAATACTGGTATATAGTGCCATTGTCTGACTGGGAATTCAAAGAATATATGGGGGTTATGTGCACCCACAATTTTTAATACTGGTATACAGTGCCATTGTCTGACTGGGAATTCAAAGAATATATTGGGGTTATGTGCACCCACAATTTTTACTACTGGTATACAGTGCCATTGTCTCACTGGGAATTCAAAGAATATATTGGGGTTATGTGCACCCACAATTTTTACTACTGGTATATAGTGCCATTGTCTGACTGGGAATTCAAAGAATATATGGGGGTTATGTGCACCCACAATTTTTAATACTGGTATACAGTGCCATTGTCTGACTGGGAATTCAAAGAATATATGGGGGTTATGTGCACCCACAATTTTTAATACTGGTATACAGTGCCATTGTCTCACTGGGAATTCAAAGAATATATTGGGGTTATGTGTACCCACAATTTTTACTACTGGTATATAGTGCCATTGTCTGACTGGGAATTCAAAGAATATATGGGGGTTATGTGCACCCACAATTTTTAATACTGGTATACAGTGCCATTGTCTGACTGGGAATTCAAAGAATATATGGGGGTTATGTGCACCCACAATTTTTAATACTGGTATACAGTGCCATTGTCTGACTGGGAATTCAAAGAATATATTGGGGTTATGTGCACCCACAATTTTTACTACTGGTATACAGTGCCATTGTCTGACTGGGAATTCAAAGAATATATGGGGGTTATGTGCACCCACAATTTTTAATACTGGTATATAGTGCCATTGTCTGACTGGGAATTCAAAGAATATATGGGGGTTACGTGCACCCACAATTTTTGCTACTGCTATACAGTTCCATTGTCTGACTGGGAATTCAAAGAATATATGGGGGTTATGTGCACCCACAATTTTTAATACTGGTATACAGTGCCATTGTCTGACTGGGAATTCAAAGAATATATGGGGGTTATGTGCACCCACAATTTTTACTACTGGTATACAGTGCCATTGTCTGACTGGGAATTCAAAGAATATATTGGGGTGACATGCACCCACAATTTTTGCTACTGCTATACAGTGCCATTGTCTCACTGGGAATTCAAAGAATATATGGGGGTTATGTGCACCCACAATTTTTAATACTGGTATATAGTGCCATTGTCTGACTGGGAATTCAAAGAATATATGGGGGTTATGTGCACCCACAATTTTTAATACTGGTATACAGTGCCATTGTCTGACTGGGAATTCAAAGAATATATTGGGGTTATGTGCACCCACAATTTTTACTACTGGTATACAGTGCCATTGTCTCACTGGGAATTCAAAGAATATATTGGGGTTATGTGCACCCACAATTTTTACTACTGGTATATAGTGCCATTGTCTGACTGGGAATTCAAAGAATATATGGGGGTTATGTGCACCCACAATTTTTAATACTGGTATACAGTGCCATTGTCTGACTGGGAATTCAAAGAATATATGGGGGTTATGTGCACCCACAATTTTTACTACTGGTATACAGTGCCATTGTCTGACTGGGAATTCAAAGAATATATGGGGGTTATGTGCACCCACAATTTTTAATACTGGTATACAGTGCCATTGTCTGACTGGGAATTCAAAGAATATATTGGGGTTATGTGCACCCACAATTTTTACTACTGGTATACAGTGCCATTGTCTCACTGGGAATTCAAAGAATATATTGGGGTTATGTGCACCCACAATTTTTACTACTGGTATATAGTGCCATTGTCTGACTGGAAATTCAAAGAATATATGGGGGTTATGTGCACCCACAATTTTTAATACTGGTATACAGTGCCATTGTCTGACTGGGAATTCAAAGAATATATGGGGGTTACGTGCACCCACAATTTTTAATACTGCTATACAGTTCCATTGTCTCACTGGGAATTCAAAGAATATATGGGGGTTATGTGCACCCACAATTTTTAATACTGGTATATAGTGCCATTGTCTGACTGGGAATTCAAAGAATATATGGGGGTTACGTGCACCCACAATTTTTGCTACTGCTATACAGTTCCATTGTCTCACTGGGAATTCAAAGAATATATGGGGGTTATGTGCACCCACAATTTTTAATACTGGTATACAGTGCCATTGTCTCACTGGGAATTCCACAAATAATTTGGGGATTCATTCACCCTACATCTCAGGCTCTTGCCATATTCACCCAGGTTGTCAGTGCTGCACCAGCTCGTTCCCAGACAGCTCGGCCCGAAAAACACGTTACCTATATAGAGGATTTGGACAATGAAGACAACATGTTCTAAATCTAATGTCTGCACCTTCTCCAGAATTAAAATAAAGGCAGCGTTTAACTTTCAAATAGCACTGCACAAAGGAAGAGCTTATCAGCTTGTCTCATGACATGCTACTGAAAAGTTTCATTTGTGTATCTTAATGTAAATATAGTTGTATAAGCTTTTTGGGTTTTAGGCACTGCCAAGTTATTTATTACCACCCGCTCCCTTATAATGATGATGACGCCAAAGTCACTGTGGGTGTTCAGAGCTCACAGCTTTGGGTGACATTTGTCTTGCTCTCTGTCGGTACCAGCTGTCTTTTTGGATACCGTAAAGTTATGTTGACTTTATTAACAGCTATAGAAACTTTAGCCAGGTTGTGACGGTGTGTAACCCTAACAACACTAAGTGGGATACACATTAATAGTCAGTCTATGTACGCTAAACGTATCACTGAAGTAATTTTTTTTCCCTCTCCCCTAATATAAGAAAGGAACAGACATTAGACCTAGACCGGGGTTCGAGGCTTGAAAAAATCCAGTATTATTTGTTCTTCATGATGTGAAATATGTGTTGAAAGGCAACCCAAGATGAAGTCAGCCATGTGTGCCAGTGTGTTACTTGGCATGCCTTTGCTGGCCCCAACTGTAAGGGTCACTCTCCATTTCCTCCATTTTCCACTCCCCTTCACACCATTTGTGGTGAAGCAATGGGATGCACTGAAGTGCACCCTCTAGCCTCGTGTGGGATAGGGACATCAGATGCCACTCCAACCCCCTCGTCTTCCTCCGCCAGCCAACGGTGCGAAGATGAGAGGAGTGTGCTCTGAATGTTTTCTGCCTAGCAGAGGCTAGTTCTCACTTACGAAAATGGCCCCACTTTGACCTGTATATCAGGCACAATGGTGTAGGTTTCAAAGAAACATGGCACCAACAAGTTGGAAAACGTGGGCCATGCGTGGACAGTGTTTGAGTCTGGCAAGCTCCAGATCTGCTACCAGGTTCCAGCCATTATCACAGGCGCAAAAATGCCAGGCCCCAGGTGTAGCAGGGAAAAAAAAATGCCATCTCAGCCAGGATGGCATCCCTGACCTCGGAGGCACTGTGCTGTCTGTCCCCCAAGCTGATCAGTTTCAGCACGGCCTGCTGACATCTCCCCATGCCAGTGTTACAGTGTTTTCCGCTAGTAGCTGGGGTGGAGGTTGCAGCTTCGTAGGGTTTCAGTCTACTCCTGCCATGAATTTTGGCCTGGGAGAGGAGATAGGCCACCCCAGTTTGCACCCGGGGAACAGACTCCACCACATTCACCCTGCCTGTCATTAAAGATAAGCACTGCAGCATCCCTGACCACAGGCGCTTGTCCATGTGTCGGTGGTCAAGTGGACCTTGCAGCAAAGCGCAGAGCTCTGGGCCCGACTGATGTTATGGGACACATGCAGGCGCAAGGCAGAGACAGCACACCAAGAGAAGTAGTAACGGCTAGGCCCAGCATAGGGAGGTGCCCCAGCTGCCATCTGCTGACGGAAGGCCTGGGTCTCCAGAAGCATAAACAAACACCAACATCTCCAGGGCCAGCAGTTTATCGATGAGGCTGTTACAGGCTTGGGCATGGGGGTGGGTTGTATTGTACTTCTGCCTGCAATGAAAAGCTTGGGAAATGTGGAGTGGCTGGGAAGAGGCGCATGATGGTGCAGGCCAAAAGGGCGCATGAGGGTGAACTCCCCAATGTGTCAGAGATAGGTGTGTAGGTGTCCTTGCATCATATACTTGCACCATATTTGGCTTTGGAAGTTAATTTTGTGCCAAAAAGTGGTTAAGACAGCGATCCCTCAGCTACTCCCGTTACACTGTCTATTGAAGTTACCATCTGTGGAAGTGGACCACCATTTCTAAGATCCCAAAGGAAGCAGGCAAGAGATGTGCAGTTCAGAAAAAAAGATGAGAAAATAAGTTTAGGCTGTAGAGCACAGAGGGATCGGAGAGGACAGAGCTGGTGTCGGCCAGGTATTCCCACAACATGCGCCTATACTTGTCCCTCCTGGTGACACTAGGCCCCTGAGTGGCAGTAATTTGTCCAGGGGGGCCATTAACGTGTTCCAGACCTAGGAATAAGTCTTCCAACAGGGTAGAGTTTTGCATGCCTTTGCTTCTACCCACTGTTTTTGCTGCTTAGCTTCCCTCCACATCTACTCTGCTTTCACCCCTAAACATCACCCCAGTTTATGCCTTTGCTTCTACCCAGGTTTTTTGTTGATTTAGCTTCCCTCTACATCTACACTGCTTTAGCCCCTAGACATCACCCCTGTCCATGTGGGGTCGGTGGCCTCGTCATCCACCAACTCCTCTTCCAATTGCGCACTGCCCCCTTACTGCAAACCGCACATGACCACAGCTTGCCTTGATGGCAACTGTGTCTCATGATCCCCACTTAGGTCCAGACAAGTCGGTGGCGGGTCCAAAACCCCAAAATTGGAAGGAAATGGCAGATGCTGCAGTATTTCTAACACCTGTTCCTGGTGCTCGGGCCTGGTCTGTGTTGTACCCTGCACCCTGCTTAACGCATCTGCCATATCCGAAGTTGTGCTGAGCGCATGCTAATGTTTCGTGTCCAGTGCAATGGATGGGATGGGATTTCACATAAGTCTGCCACCCATGGCCACTCATGGTTGAGCAACTGAGGGAGTTGACTTTGACGAACCCGAGGGTTTTGGAGTTGGAACTACATCAAAGGTCTGTGCTGCTCACACACTCTGCTCAACACATGATATGTTTAGTGCCAGCAGTGTGGAGACGTCGCACAACAGCCGTTGTTCCAGCAGGTACAGGCGTTGTAGGAGTGCATAGAGGCTAGCAGCGGCAACTATACACTTTAAAAACTATCCGCACAAGCGCCACACTTTCACCAGTAGCTCAGGAACATTGGGGTACCTTTTTCAAAAGATTAGCAGCAATGAGTTAAAAACGTGGCCCAGGTATGGAATATGTTGCAGGCTGCCAAGCTACAGAGCCAATCCCAGGTTACGGCCATTATCACACATGACAACATGCCTGGGCCCAGGTGCAGTGGCAAAAACCACATTGCCGTCTCATCGAGGATGGCATGACTCACTTTGTAGGCAGTGTGCTGTCTGGCCCCCAAGCTGATGAGCTTCAGCACGGCCCGCTGACGTCTCCCCACACCAGTGTTGCAGCGTTTCCAGCTCGTAGCTGGGGTCAATTTAACAGCGGAGGAGGGTGGTGTTTCAGCCCTCCTCCCAGGAATGTTGTGTGGGGAGACAAGTCAGGCCACCACATTTTGCGACCCGGTCCACGCCTCAACTACATTCAACCACTGTGCCCAAATTGAAAGGTAGCGTCCCTGTCCGCATGCACTTGTCCATTCGTAACTGGTCACATGGAACTTTAGGGCTAAGCGCTGAATTTAGGGACCGCCTCATGTTTGGGGGAAAGTGCTGGTGTGGACGGCACAGTGCGGTGGCGCAGTAGACACTCTGCCCAAAAAGGGCAGAGTGTCCCCCAGCCGGGATTCCAACATCTCCTGGGCCAGATTTCTTGAGATGAGGCCGTTGAAGCCTTGGGCATGTGGGTGGGTTGCGCTGTACTTTAGCATGAAATGAAAGGCTTGGGAGATGGGGAGTTGCTGGGAAGAGGCGCATGATGGCGCGGGCAAAAGGAGAAATGGCAGGAAAAGGTGAGGATAAGGGTGAACTCCCCAAAGTGTCAGAGGCAGATGTGGAGGTGTCCTGGCTCCTGGTCTGGACTGCAGCGCCAGCCCTGTCAACAGTGGAAGAGGCAGTGGCCGCCAGGCCAAACGACGATTATCCTGCGCTTGCTCTCACCCACTGAGCCCAGGGCTTGCCTTCCAAATGATGGCACCCGCAAGAGGTGGTGAGATTCCTCTCCGCAGATCTCCAAACCATCTTGGACTTGCAAATTGCACTAAATTTGTCATGTAACTGACATGTATATGATGAGTCTATCCATTGTCTGTTCATTTTGGTGAAAGTCAGCCTGTCAGCTGACAGACAGCTGTGCTTGTCAGTGATGATGTCACCGGCTGCTTGTACCCCCAGTTTTTGCTGCTTAGCTTGCCTCCACATCCACACTGCTTTTGCCCCTACACATCACCCCTATCCATGCCTGTGCCTCTAGCCATAAGTCTGCCACCCATGGAAACTCATGGTGCAGAAAGTGAGGGAGCTGACTCTGAGGAACCCTTCGGTTTTGTAGCTGGTACTCCATCAAAGGTCTCTGCTGCTCACACACCCTGCTGAACATACGGTATCTAGGGTTAGAGCGTGTGGTGACCTCGCACAACAGTAGGTGCTTCAGGCAGATGTAGGCCTTGCTGGAGTGTATTGCGGCTAGCTCCAGGTACTGTAGACTTGGGAAAGTGGGTGTCCAAGTGCCGCACTTTCACCCTTAGCTCAGCTAATTTGGGGTATGTTTTTAAAAATCATTGCACCACTACATTGAACATGTGGGCCAGGCATGGAACGTGTTGGAGGCTGGCAAGCTCCAGAGCCCTCCAACAAGCTAAAAAACCTGGCCCCAGGGGCAGCGGGGATAAACAAATTGCCATCTCATCCAGGATGGCATCCCTGACCTCAGAGGCAGTGTGCTGTCCGTCTCCCAAGCTGATGAGCTTCAGCCCAGCCTGCTGACGTCTCCCCACACCAGTGTTGCAGCGTTTTCAGCTCGTAGCTGGGGTAAATCTAACAGCGGAGGAGGAGGAGGGTGGTGTTTCAGCCCTCCTCCCAGGAATGTTTTGTGGGGAAACAAGTCAGGAAAATTCTTGAAACGGGAGAGTTTTGCATCTTTGCCCTTGCTGCCTATGGACATCCCTTTGCCTCTAGCCACCATTTTCCCTGCTTTGCTTGCCTCCACATCCACACTGCTTTTGCCCCTAGACATCACCCCAGTCCATGCCTTAGCTTGTACCCCCAGTTTTTCCTGCTTAGCTTGCCTCCACATCCACACTGCTTTTGCCCCTAGACATCACCCCAGTCCATGCCTTAGCTTGTACCCCCAGTTTTTCCTGCTTAGCTTGCCTCCACATCCACACTGCTTTTGCCCCTAGACATCACCCCAGTCCATGCCTTAGCTTGTACCCCCAGTTTTTCCTGCTTAGCTTGCCTCCACATCCACACTGCTTTTGCCCCTAGACATCACCCCAGTCCATGCCTTAGCTTGTACCCCCAGTTTTTCCTGCTTAGCTTGCCTCCACATCCACACTGCTTTTGCCCCTAGACATCATCCCTATCCATGCCTCTTCCCCTAGCCATAACTCTGCCACCCCTGGAAACTCATGGTGCAGAAACTTTGGTTGCTGACTTTGAGGAACCCTTGGGTTTTGTAGATGGAACTCCATCAAAGGTCTGTGCAGCTCACACACCCTGCTCAAGATATGGTATTGTAGGGTTTCAGCATGTGTGAATGACGGACAACAGCCTGTGTTTGGACAGATGTAGGCCTTGCTAGAGTGTTTTTAGGCTAGCAGCGACTCCTGTGCACTTGCAAAAGTGGGCGCACAAGCACCGCATTTTCAACAGTAGCTTCGGTACATTTGGGTATGTTTTTAAAAAACTTTGCACCACTAGGTTAGACGTGGGCCAAACATGGAACGTGTTGGAGGCTGGCAAGCTCCAGAGCCGCTACCAGGTTCCAGCCATTATCACAGGCGTAAAAATGCCAGGCCCCAGGTGTAGCAGGGAAAAAAAAATGCCATCTCAGCCAGGATGGCATCCCTGACCTCGGAGGCACTGTGCTGTCTGTCCCCCAAGCTGATGAGCTTCAGCACCGCCTGCTGACGTCTCCCCACACCAGTGTTTTAGCGTTTGCCGCTAGTAGCTGTGGTGGAGGTTGCAGCGTCGTAGGGTTTCAGTCTACTCCTGCCATGAATTTTGGCCTGGGAGAGGAGATAGGCCACCCCAGTTTGCACCCGGGGAACAGACTCCACCACATTCACCCTGCCTGTCATTAAAGATAAGCACTGCAGCATCCCTGACCACAGGCGCTTGTCCAAGTGTCGGTGGTCAAGTGGACCTTGCAGCAAAGCGCGGAACTAAGGGCCCACCTGATGTTGAGTGACACGTGCTGGTGCAAGGCGGGGACGCCACACCGGGAGAAGTTGAGACGGCTAGGGACGGCATAGTGAGGTGCCACAGTTGCCATCAGGTCCGGGAAGGCGGGAGTTTCAACAAGCCGGAACGCCAACCTCTCCTGGGCCAGCAGTTTAGCGATGTTGGCGTTCTAGGCTTGCGTGGGTGGGTGGTTAGCGGTGTATTTCTGCCGGCGCTCCAATGTCTGAGAGATGGTGGGTTGTTGTAAAGAAGCGCCTGATGGTGCCTTTGATGGTGCAGGAGAAGGAGATAAGACAGAAACAGGGGAGGATGAGGGAGAAGTCAACAAAGTGGCGGAGGCAGATGAAGTGATGTCCTGGCTCGTCCTCTGGAGTGCATCGCCAGCACTGTGAGCAGAGGCAGTGGCATGAACGGCGGGCGACGTTTGTCCTGCCGTTGCTGCCTGCCACTGATTCCATTGCTTGGATTCCAAATGACGGTGCATTGAAGTGGTGGACAGGTTGCTCTTCTCAGGGCCCCTACTCGATTTCGAGAGGCAAATTGTGTAGACGACACTATATCTGTCCTCGGCGCATTCCTTGAAAAAACTCTACACCTTCAAGAAACGTGCCCTCGATGGGGGAGTTTTTCTGGGCTGGGTACAAAAGGGAACATCTTCGGACATTCCGGGTCTGGCCTGGCTTCGGCAAAGCAGCTGACCTCTGCCTCTGGACATGTCTCTGCCTCTAGCTACCCTTTTTGGTGCTGCACCTGCCTCAACATCCACACTACTTTCCCAGCTTGACATCTGCCTTGTCCAGGTGGGGTCGGTGTCCTCGTCGTCCACCACCTCCTCTTCCAACTCCTGTCTCGCCTCCTCCTCCTGCACAATGCGCATGTCAACTGGCTGCCCTGACAGCAACTGCGTCTCATCGTCGTCGATGAGGGTGGGTTGCTGGTCATCCGCCACCAAATCGACCGGAGATGGAATGGAGGAGACTCTAGTGTTTGAGCATCTGGACACAGATACTCGTCTGTTAGGTCCGTGGAATCGCGAAATGGAGGGGCAGGTTGCGGTACAGTCAAAGGAAGGGAGAAAAGCTCTGGGGAGCAGGGACAGTTGGGGTTATTGTTCTGGGAAGATTGGGAATTTTGGGTGGAAGGAGGACAAGACTGTTGGGTAAGAGGAGGTAGAGGCTGACTGGCTGGTGGACAATGTGCTTTAAGCGTTATCCGACAGCCATTGCAAGACCTGTTCCTGGTTCTCGGGCCTACTAATCTTTGTACCATTCAGCCTAGTTAATGTGGAACTTTTGTGCAAAGCGCAGAACTTAGGGCCCGCCTGATGTTAAGGGACACACGCTGGTACAAGGCTCAACTCACCCTAAGTGCCAAAAACACTGCTGGTGCAAGGCTCTACTCATGCCAAGGGCCTCAATCTCTGCTGGTAGCTCAGCTTAAGGTCATGTAACTTTGTTTGGAAGGGCTCATGTTAAGGGCTAGAAAAGTGAATTTTGGAAGGTCTTACCACATCACACACACACACACACACACACACACACACACACACTCAAAATGACAGTTAAGGGTGAGGGCTTTTGGAATTCCCATTGCCTATTCCATTTGTGGTTGTCATGGGGAACGTGATTTAAAGGGGTGGTTGTTACTGTTTGTTGAGCTTAAATTGGGGTTTGTGTCCATCCATTTGGGGAGTAAAGAAGGTTTCCAGGTATTTTCCCACTTTGATAGAGGTTTTTTTGAATGTGGAAAGTGTGTAGTTGTTAGGCAGTGATGTTGGGGTAATAGAGGGTCTTTGGTGTGTTAGATGCCCCCAGACATGCTTCCCCTGCTGTCCCAGTGTCATTCCAGAGGTGTTGGCATCATTTCCTGGGGTGTCATAGTGGACTTGGTGACCCTCCAGACACGGATTTGGGTTTCCCCCTTAACGAGTATCTGTTCCCCATAGACTATAATGGGGTTCGAAACCCGTTCGAACACACGAACATTGAGCGGCTGTTCGAATCGAATTTCGAACCTCGAACATTTTAGTGTTCGCTCATCTCTAGTCATCAGTAAAGCTAGCTTTGCCACCTAGTGGTCATACCTGGCACTGCAGATAGCAGCCTATGAATGTTGCCCTTATGAAATAAATGGCACTACTTTTGACTTCTCCCCAGTCTGGAAAAGGGTTGTCCCAAAATTGACACTTATTACCTATCCAGGATGTGTAGTAAGTGCTGATGACTTGGGGGTGGGGGGGTTCCATGTCTGGACTCCACACTGATAATTAGGAGAGGGATCCTATAGCCCCCCCCCAAGTCATCCGCATAGAGCAGCTGTAACACATGCGTCCTGTCACTCCATTAAAAGCCTATAAACCTGATGAAGAAGCTCATTACAACGCTTGGGCTGGGTTCACATCTGCGTTGTTTCAGTTTTTCCATCATAGGAACAGAAGAACGGACAGAACATTAAGGTAAATTCATTTAATGACGGACAACAGTAGATCCTAAGGCCCGAATCACATCTGCACAGGGGTGTTCGTTCTGGGAGTCCGCTTGGGGATGGAAACCTAATCTGCATAAAAAACAATTGCCTTAGGAAACCTGTAGACCTCATAGACTATATGGGGTGTGATTTTCGCTTGGTTTCCGCATGAAAAATGCGGCGAGAGGGACGGAACGCAGATGTGAACCGGGCCTAAGGGACCCCATTGACTATTATAACTCTTATTTTTTCAGTTTCTGGTCACTTACTTGTCTCCCATTTTAGACTAACTGTGCGCCACAGTCTCCTGGGACATACTATAGGTTCACTGTCCCTTTGCCTTAACATTCACAAGAATGTATTACTCTGAAATCCATTCATTTGAATGCGGCTAGTCACATGACTGACTTTTTTAACGGTCCATCAAACTATAGGTCATGTCCTATTTTTACCTGTTTCCCCTGATCCCTCAGTAAACTCATATCTATAAGGAATCCATAAAAGTGGATGACCCTTGGATGCAAAAATTACATTTTTCCAGGCCGTTTTGTACCATGTTAGTGTGAATGTAACTTTAAGGTTTTTTTCTATCTTGTTGAAGGTCAATCCAGGATCTTCCGATCATCAAGATGTTTGTATTCCTTAAATAACTTGTGTCTATGGGAGTCTGACACACTCATACCAAATACCAATGTCTCCTTTACTTTGAAGCTGTCTCTCCTTTTGGGTCCGGATGCGTGGATCTCAACCAGTAGACTCCTTCATTAGCCAAAAACACTATATTAATACAATATGATGGCGATGTCCTCCATATGTTTTAGCCTTGCAGAAGAGTTTAGAAACAGGGAAGAACATGAAAATGCTCTTAAACGTGTCTTTGATGGAATAAATCTATCTTCTGATCTTTTATCTGTTAGACGTTATTATATCGATTATAAAAGGTATTTTGTGTTTATTCCAAAGAAAAGCAAATTTATAATGCTAGTCTTTGGGGCAGAAAGCGTCTTCTCCTTTTTTCACCTAATATAACAGCTTGTTCTGCAACATGTTGTCTAACACATACGTAGACCTATCAGCCATAACATTAAAACCACCTGCCTAATAATATTGTGTAGGTTACCCTTGCGCTGCCTACCAAAACAGCAAGATAGATTAGAGAACTAAGAAGGTGTCTGGCATCAAGATGTTAGAAGCAGACCCTGGAAGCAAGTGTCATCTTTTCTCCAGATAAGTGACGCTCAAGAACCTAAACATCCAATGTTATCTGTCTAGAAAATGTTATATATTAGACCAGGCCACGTTCCTTTTTGCTTCATGGTCCAGGTTTGATGCTCATATGCCCATTGCTGGTAGTTTCGGCAGTGCACAGGGGACAGTATGAACACTCAGTGTTGTAACTAAAATCCTGTGGGCCCGGTGCAGAATTTGAACAGGGCCCCTTACCCCTTCCTTACTGCCTACACTTGATGGTGGCGGGTATGGGTATTGCAGCAGTGTCCCATAGACTTGAAACGTACACTTCTGGGTATCATCCATTTATACTACCCACAACCACCATGATAAGATAAGATAAGATAATCCTTTAATAGTTCCACCATGAGGAAATTCAGTGTGTTACAGCAGCATGGATATATACAGTAATAATACAAGAAAAAAAAAAACACATACAAAAGCTCAGAATAGAAGACAAAAAGATAGTACGGGTCATAACAAAAAGAAAAAGACTTAAGGATCATTTAGTTCTCTGTGCGGAGTGATCTTCACTTGGCCTCATGTTGATTATATATCCTGACTGCGGCTGGGAGGAAGGATCTCCGATAGCTCCTTCTCACACTTGGGCTGAAGCAGTCGTCACTGACAGTACTGCCCAGTGCTATCACAGTCTCATACATGGTCGTCACCCACCACCTGTACTGGGTCCAGGGGGCCCGCCCAGGACAGAGCTGGCCCTTCTGATCAGCCTGTCAAGCCTATTTCTGTCCCTGTCTCCTGTAGCAGATCTCATTGATGCCAACAGCAGCTGAGCTGCAATAAAGCCACCATGCAGTATGAAGAGTTATCTGCTTCTGGCTCTGTACACTGTATAGTGCAGGGATCAGATGTAGCTCCGAATTTATGATCTGTGCGAGCAATTAATCCCTCCTACCAATCCTAAGGATAGGCCATAAAAAATCCTTTAGGATAGGTCATCAATATCTCATTGGTGAGGGTCCAACACCCTGGACCCCCATCAATCAGCTGTTTGAAGAGACCGCAGTGTTCGGGTGAGTGCTGCACCCTCTACACCAAATACAGAGGACAGCACTGTACATTGTACCCCTTACTCTTGGGGTCTGATACCTGGGGCCCCATTGATAAGCTGTGTGAAGAGGCTTCAGTATTTGGGTGAGTGCTACGCCCTGAATACCAGTATAGCACTTTCCATTGTATAGTGGCTGTGCTTGGAAATGCAGCTGAACCCTATTTTGAATGGGACTGAGCTACAAACAGACCAGATGACAAATGAATGTGAAACAAGACCAGCGCTCGCTGCAGATTCAAAGAGCTGATCTGTAGGTGTCTCGGGTGTCAGATCCCTACTGATTGGATATAGATGACAAGTACTATGTTTGTCCTCTTTAATATAGTATTGTAATGGACACCTGAAGGGTCAAATATACCATTAAATATCCATCCGTACTGCATTGTGTTACGTACTCTCCACTTCTTTCCTCTCTTTCCCTCCTCTTTGTTCTCCCCCTCTTTCTCCTCTCCCCAACTTTACTCCGTCTTTGAGAACACACACAGGAATTCGTTCTCCCCCTGCGCAGATGCGATCTCTTGATAGCTTCACATTTTCATTCCCCAGAGCATCAAATTAACCAAAAAACATAAACCAGAGCCCCTCACCGCTCCCCCCCCCCCTTGTTGCTCCCCATATCTCTACCCCTACACATACAGTGCATCCTCTTCTCATCCCCCGCCGGCCTTTCCCCCCCCCCCCTCATCTCTTGCATTCTTGTAACTGACTGTCACAGACAGCTGAAAAATGTTAAAATATAAAATAGAGAGCCGGAATTGAAGACCCCCACCCTCTACTAAGCTGCATACCCCTCCTCTTATTTCTCCCCCCCTTCTAGTACAAATCACACAAAGCATGTGTATGGGAATCCATTCATTCTTGTAGGTTTATAGTGATGATGGTCCATCCAGTGGTGACCCCGCACCAGGGCCCAGGTACAGCCGCAGCGACCGCATCCTCCAGCCCAGACACCTCACACCTGCATACATAGAGCAGCTCCATGTCCCGTGACACACGCTCTGATGCGCAGCCAACATACTAATGGAAACCAGCGAAGCCAGGAGAAATTTACAGCTCCCAGGACACAACTCACCTCCATTCTCACTCTCACTTCCTATACTCCACAACCCCCTCCATCCCTTCCTCTCTCCCTCCCCCAAGCCCAATCATTTCCACTTCATCCTAGTACACATTCCCTAACTTTCCAAAACTGATTTTCATATTACTAGTTTGTTCTTTCTCTTTCTTACTGCTTTACCTGTTACTTTTGTCCTTCATTTTTCCTACTTTTATTCTCTTTACATGTTTCTATTCGTTCTTGTTCCTCCATTGTCCTTCCTTCGGTCTGTATTTCATTTCGCTATACGCTAACCGCGGTATACAAATTAGAAAAATGTGGAATCGCAAAGTGAATGCAGATTTGTGATTTACTCCATGCTATGGCTATTAACAAGATTTGACAACTTTATGTATTCAGGGTAGTGATTCAATACAAGCAGAATGGCACTTGGTTCACTAAAAATCTGCACCTCTGCTAATCCACTTCAGCTCAGCTCCTTTCCGTATGTCCTTTTAAAGGGATACCTTTTTTTTTCTGACTAACACGTAGGAATAGCCTTAAGAAAGACTATTTTTCTCCTACCTTTAGATGTCTTCTCTGCTCCGCCGTCCTAAGTGTTAGTCAGAAAAAAAGGGTATCCAATAATAGAATCCCTTTAAGGGGGTGCTACCAAATTTAAAACTATAATTTTTCCTTGTTTCTGGGACCCCACTGGTGTCAAGAATGGGCTATCAATTTCCGATGACTCCTGAGACCCTCACAATCACTTGAGTAAAGGGGCAACAAGGCTCAGAAGAGCACCTTGTCAACTTCATTGTTTACCAGACACAGTGCAATTCACTTGAATGGGACACAGCTGCAAAGTGCTGCAGTACCAGGCACAGCCACTAGAAAAAGCTACAGATGAACGTGGGGGTGCAAAATGTCGGTCCCTACCAACTAAAATAGTTTTACATTATCAGACAAAATCTAGCAAAAAGATGGCAGGAAGGGGGGGGGGGGGAATGCCACTAAAATATTCTAAGACCTATTGCTTAGCTGATACATCTCCTGTAATACCAGCACTGCTACTTCAGTAGTCCCCACTAGTCTGTTTTCTTGGATGACGTCACATCTACAATGTGTGAAACTGATGGGAGCTCTCATTGCTCTATAAAGGGCATATCCAAGGCTATGACTTAACTGTGGGTAACTCCCAGTGCAGAGACACCTTCTATAGCAAAAGGAGTACATAACTTCACTGTGATTAACCCCATTCAAGGAGTCCTTGCACTCTAGGGGTTACCCACAGTCATGACTTGGCCATGGTAACTCAAACTGCTGGCGCTCCTGCAGAGCAGAAGAAGTCCCTGCATAAGAAGGAGTTAATCAGGTTCAGAACTTCCCTGCACTCCATTGGGTAGTGGGTAACCTGCAGTGCAGGGACTCCTTAAAGGGGTTGTCCCATCACAAGAATCCTATCTATGCTGCTTGTTAATGTGGATGTAAGACTTTTCCTAAATACACTGCTTCAGCAAAACTGCTTTGTTTGTCCACTCTCTTACTTTATTCAATTCATTGTTGACACAGCCCTTGACTTATCTGCTCAAAAGTCAAGTGATGTATCTGCTGCTCTCAGGGGGGAGGGAGGAGGGGCTAAGTGCACGGGAGCGAGCCTGTGTATCTAGCTATTCCTGTGTCTGCACCATGTGACCCAGCTCCCTGCTATCAGATAGGGGAGAGGAGCTGCTTTCATTTCTGAACTCGTCTTCTGTTCTCCCAGTTATCAGCCTAGCTAATTCAATTGTGTTCATTATGGCAGAGACAGACAGTCTCTGTATGTAACACAGAATGGAGTTGCTCCTGCCTGTACTTCATAGTCCAATATTGTGCCTATAGTGTTGTTTGAGGACCTTTGATGACATCACAGGCCCTTCAACTGCCCCATAGTATCATGCTATATGGTGGGCTGAGCTACACACTAATTTGGGGGCAGAGCTAAATGGCAGGGTGCATGTGAAACCCCGCCCACCAAATGACGTAAGAAACCAGGAAGAAAGAGGATTTTACAGCAGTGAAGACTGGTGAGTATGCGACGTGGGAATACCCCTTTAAGGCACTCCCCTCTATTTTTAATAACCAGCCATATTGAGTAGAAACGCAACAACACAGCCCCGCCTTAGTAATGGATGCTGCCAATGATGCATTACTAAGGCAATAAAAATAAAACACACATACTGAAAAAATATTTTATGAAATAAAACACACAACCCTCGTTGACCTTATTGACAATAAAAAATCAATTCCATCCACTGAATTCTCAATACTCCACAAATCGGATCTTCAAAAATTTAGTAACATAAAAATACGATACAGTTATGATACTCACCTCTCCTGGGTTCAGGCAGGCTGAATTCTCCTCTCAGTCAGCCCCATGGTCATTACTTGGGTTACCGTATATGAGCTGGCAGGGGTTGCAAGATTTTATTGACTACTCATCTCTAGTAACCTTCTGTTTTTGGTGCAATGAGGCCAAAGATACAACACCCACCGTGTGGTAGTACTTGCTTTTGTGTCCGTTCAGCATCTATAATAGATGTCGAATTCAACTTTTTTTTATTTTTTTTATTTTTCATGGGTTCACAGACAGATAGACCGCAATAACGTGATCCGAATGGACCCAGATTGGTTGGGTAGACAGTTTATCTTTTTAGTGCAACCCACAGACTTCTAAAATTAGGTTACAGTGATTTTTCTGGCCAAATTCCAAAAAATGAAGCCGGGCCCGCTTGTATATATGCTTTTGGTTAAAAAGAAAGGCTTAGTTGTACATTATGAAGTTCTAGGCATAGACGACTTTTTCCACTTTGTCAATGAGCCCCCAGTGCTCCTACTTTTCCACATCTTTGTGTTCTTATTTTCTTGTAATTCTCAGCTCACATTAGTAGACTTTACCCATCTACACCCCCTTTGTTCCAATTCTGCCTGTCTACCAATTTTAACATTTTCTTTGTCTGCTCCTTGTCAACCCTCCTATGCCTCAATGTCCCCAATCTTTGTCTCTCTGCCCATGCTGGGCGCTACAGTCTTGCACTTAACCAATAAACCTCTCTCGGAGTGTTAATTCTCTGACCCTTACCATTCAGGTCAAGCATGAACACAGTGGGAATGATGCTAACAAGAGGTGGCTGCTAAAGGGGTACAAGTGACCCTGCTAAATGCCAGGTCTTAGTTTGCTAAACCACATTGCTATTTATTAGGTTTACAGTAACCACCAAGAGAGCTACAAACTCTCAAACTGTGCAACTGGGTACACAATAAGTAATTCAGATATCTTGGCAAGGTCTATAACAGTGTCAAATTCTGGTGCAGGAGAATCAAAACCAGAGGTAAGGTCTCAAGTAACTTATTATAATTATATATTCAGATTACAGGGATTACTAATACCTGTTATTACCAATTTCATTGGTTGGCTTTTTACTATGGGTTCCTTCCTATGTTCCTTTGTCCATTAGTGACTTATCGGGTTTGACTTTGGGTTACAGGGCAGGTACTTATAGGGGGCACTACTCTGATAATTTGTTCATTTTGGTGGAAAGTTAATTTGCATGTTTTTATGTTGCTTTGTCTCCCCAGTGATCCAGTGTGTTGGACTTTGGCTTACAGGGTACTTACCTATACCATGTACCGTTTCTGCCTGTTCAGGCCTTGGCGCCATCCTCCACTAGTGCACTGTGGCACAAGAGGCATGTTCAGTTATTATTCCTTGCTTTAGGTTCTTCTTCTATTGTCTGAACACTGTCCTATTCCCTCACCTCATTATTGATTTTCCACCACACCTATCTCCTTCACCTTGGTTTCCTTCTACTCCTCTAATAGCTAATCTTAGCCTTACCTGTGTGATTGACTGCCTATGTGTCATCAGGTACAGGTCCTGGACTTCCTAAAAACAGGTCATCAGCCCACACAGCTTTGCTGGCTATTGTGACTCTGTCCTTGCTAAGCTTTCTACTTGCTCTTATTGTATTGTACTTACTGACTTCTGAGCTTTGGCTTTCCTTGTGACTACTCTTTTGAATTGCGATTTGGTACTTCTTTTTCTCTCTGGCTTTGACTCTTGGCTTGCCGACTCTGCTTCTGTGTTGTCTTATCCACGTTTAGTGTTTACATTTTTTCGGAGAAGGGATTGCCGCCCAGTTGTCCCTGTCATTAGGACAGTTGTGGCAAGTAGGTAGGGACGGGGGGCTGGGTCCAGTTTAGGACTCACTGTCTCTGTCTTTCCCTTCCTCCCTGGTTTCAGCAGCAGAACAGGAGAATTGCTCAACTAGAAATTCCCTCACATACCTACTGGGTTTTCACAAGAAACATAGCTTCCCACTGAAAACACTACAAAATGTATATAGTAATTTATATTATGTATATGTTCATGTTGTAACTTCTATCACCTGAGTGTTTTTTTCTGCACAACCATCCTGGGCATTCCAACTCCCATCAGGCTCAGGAAGGATGACCACAACTAGGATGTGTCCTCGAGCAAATACTGCCACCACTATCTGGTACCCTGCAAACCCCCTCAGCACTGCACCAACCCTAGAGGAGAGCAGGAGTTCAAGTACTGCTACTTCTAGCCTTGGCTTCCGCCAATGGCTTTCTGCAGAAGCGGCACACTCCAGGAGCTCCCCAAATCAGTTACAGTATAATGTTATGTTCCCATTTACAAAAGCAATTTTTGGTAATTCATATCAAATGTGTAAAATGTATCTAAGAACATTCAGTCCTAAAGTTTGCATTATAAACTACATTTTCAACAGCTGAGTATACATGTGGAGATAGGATGGAGAGAAATGAGTAATCTGCTGCCAGAACCTGAGAATATAAGGATCAGACATGTCAAATTCTACTTGACCAATCCTGTTGTTCTGTGATAGATGTTGGCGCACTCCTATTAACATCAGATAGTTGGCCAGCCCTTACCGAAACTGGCTGGATCAACAAACATACATGTGTAGAGGCCCCTTTAGACTGTGATATCAACAAAGGGATCAAGTTTAATAGAATAGAACTCAACTGCAAGTGACTAGAAAAGTGTCAGGAGACTAGAAGTCTAAGCAAGTGGGAGGTCGCAGTTCCGATGGGAATTTCGGCCTGAGGAAGACACCAATCAATCATTGAAATGTGTTGCCTATTTTCTCAAGTAACTGACTGGACATTTAATATATCTACGTTTACTTTCTCTTACTGGTCCATGAAGAGCAGGGCTTGACAATCTCTGATTTTTCTCCTCCTCATTATTTCAATGGGTTCCATTTAACGCGCGTAACACATTGAAATCAATGGGTTAAAAAGACTCCCATTGATTTCAATGTGTAGTGCGCATAATACGGAACCCATTGAAGTCAATGGGATTCTGTTTTGAAGCGCTGACTCTGACACGTGTTTATGTGTCAGAATGAGCGCCGCGTTACATCGTGGGAACGGGCCCTAATAGTTAGTTTAGCCTTGCCCTGTGATTGACAGCCTATCCGCCGGGCGAGTTCTTCCTCCCTATTTATTCTTGGCTCACATTCACATTGGTGCTTGCTATTGCCTTGTGTGTGCTGGCTTTGCTCTTGTTGTTTATTCTTGTATTCTGATTCTTGACCTCTGGCTTTCCCTATTGACTACTCTTTTGGATATCGATTTTGACACTGCATTGCTCGACTGTTACCGAACCTTTGGCTTACTGACCTCCCTTTGTTGTTTCTGCGTTTTGTGTTTCACGTATATAGGAAGGGCCTGTTTCCAAGTTGCCGCCTATTACGTAGGATAGGACCAGGCAAGCAGGAAGGAACAGTGGGGGGCATCAGCTTAGGGCTCACTATCTCTTGTGCCCCTTTTCCAGGGTTTCCAGCAGCTACTGGGGAATTGCTCCTATTGCAATTCCCTTACAGGTGGCTTGTGGACTCAACAAATTTCTCCAGCTCATGCCCTGGGCTGGTTCAGAGCTGGGGGGGTCTACCCTGTGGCTCATCAAGGTCTGTGGTGTAAGGCCCAAGTTAGAAATGTCTGTAGACTTTACATAATGTACATGAATAACTCCAGAACTTCTTTTTTGGCTGTAGGCAGCTCAATTTTCCATGTCTCAGGACTGCAGCACAGTTGCAGTAGTTCTCTATCTCTACTAAGCTCATACACAGCCTTCCTGAATGGAAGCTAGAAGAAGACTTCAGAAGTCCCACCACTTTCCAGAACTTGCTGAGTGCAAACTACCACTAGCTCACTTTCAGCCTATTTAAGAGGGCAATTCATGAGTTACATATAAAACTATGTATAGGTTGCACAATACCATGACAGCGCACCATACATCTAGCATTGTCTACATTACATGGTGCCCACTCAATGTGCTGTCTATATAATACCGGGATATGCCCATACTTCCTAGACTCCTGGAAGAGCTGACAAAATCCTGGACCCAGCAATCTCTTTATATATGATTTGGGTATTCATGTCTGAAAAGAAGGCAGGAATGGCAGATTTCCTGCCCACGTCTTTAAAAGGCCATGATACCCCAAACAGCCATAAATATGGCCATGAAGGGAAGGGCACAGTATAGGTAACCAAATATTTGTGCACTGTTCTTCCTTCACGTTTTGTCAAGTGTGTGATACGCCATGTCCTGAATGACGGCCCAACTCTATGGTAGTGGCGTATATGAGTCTAGGTTTTCTAAACCAGGGGGATATACAGACTGTATACACATATGTAATAACATATGACTTATGCACTTAGGACTCCATGCATTACAGTTCTTTGTACAAACACCTGGGTCGGGGTGATTTTTTATGTGTATATATTTTTTTATTTGGTGACATAAAACTTTCTGGTTGGACAGGAAATGACTTTCACTTTCTGTTCATTTCTTGAGGCTGAGGAGGGATTTAAAGATCTGAGAGGAATGTAAGAAATGATGCAAGAGGGAGAAGGGGGGAGAGGGATGAGCAGGTGGAGAGGCCGTAAGGAAAGGGGGAGGAAGAAGAAGGATGAATGGAGAGGGAAGTGGAATCCAAGTGGGAATAGACCATTGCGTGGAAGAAGAAGTAAATAGTGAAGAAGTCGTGAGAATGGAGTAGAGGGGAATAGTATACGTAGAGGTAGACGTTGTTTCATATTATTACCTGTACACGGACATGAAAGGCTACTTACTAAACCCAACCATAGGTACAACAAATATAGTTAAAAACGCCAACACACATTCATTCCCATCTTATAATGCAATGGCCTCTCGCTAGTTCACTGAGTCCTCTGCAATTCCTGAGAACGAAGGGAATCTAGCATTAAAGGGGTTGTCCAGGGAGTCTTTTTTTTTTACATATTTACCCTGAGGTTTGTAGATAACCAGGGGTTCTGAACTGGTTTCCGAACCAAGGTCATGTGATCAGAACCAGCATCTGTCACCCAGGCTGCTCTGCTTCCTTCCTCCTCTTGGATCTTCATGACTAGTTACCTGTGCTATAGGGACTGGCTTTACTATATTACTAAAACCTCCATAGCTACCTGTGAAAATGGGAGAGGAGGAAGGAGGCAGAGCCACCCTGGGACCAGATGCTGGTTCCGATCACATAACCTGGTTTCATAAACCAGCCCAGAACCATTAGGAACAGCGTCTAAAACCCCCTGGAGAAAGTAAGTAGAAAAAGACCCCCTGGAGGACCCCTTTATGTAAGCACTGCATACTCATCTCTATTCTCCTATGTACAGCAAAACCTGGTCACCCAACTGTGTAGGGAGTGCAAGTCAGTAAAGTAGTTATGTACCTGCACAATTGGATGGCCAAGTGCACTAGTGCACAAGGAAAAATGAGACAGCAGGCAGCGCCGAAGCGTTATTTTTCGGTAGGACAGATCCCATCGGCAAACCCTAGCAATATTCCAACATTTTATGAGATGAAAAAAGCTATTTTAGGGCGTTACACCTTTGAAACTTGTATTGCCCCGATACATATAACAAAATATCGGGGGCAACACGGTGGCTCAGTGGTTAGCCTTGCAGTGCTGGAGTCCTGGGCTCGGGTCCTGCCAGGAACAACATCTGCAAGGAGTTTGTATGTTCTGCCCATGTTTGCGTGGATTTCCTCCCATTCTACAAAAGACATACTGATAAGAAAAAAAATGTACGTTGTGATCCCTATATGGGGCTCACAATCTACATAAAAAAAAAACAAAAAAAATAAAATAGGAAGCAACTTGGCAATTGGTTTTGGATAATCTTGTACCATTTTGCGTCTACAGCAACTATCCAGAGCTATGCGTGTCTCCATGGTTACAGACGACAAACACCCGTTGTAGTCTGATACTACTGTGTCACTCTCTTTTATCTTTCCTCTAGGTCTTCCTAACATACCTTTGTTAAGCTAGCAGTACATAGAAGACAGCATGGCCACTCTACAGAAGAAGATGGATGAGGGTCCTCGGCGTTGGAGCGGGGGCGCTTTATCATCACTTCATTCCTTGCTGTAACATAGAAGCCAGTAAGATTCATCATACTATAATAAAGCAGCCGTTATTCCCTTGTTCACATGTGCATTTCGCAGTTAACTTCTTACTGACCTTCTTCAGAACCGAGCATCTTTCCTTTTTTACAGTTTTTTGGCTGAGCCTTGCAGAGGAGATGGTGGAAACAGACATAAAACAGGCTGTTCTGGGATAAATCCTTACATATGCTACAAGTAGTTTGTGACGCTTTATTAAGTTACACCATGTTTTCTACCATATATTTACTATATCTATCTATATACATGTATGTGTATGTGTGTACGGTCCAGATAGGAGAGGGTGACTAGAATATGGTACCCTGAGCCAACGTAGTCAGGTGACAGGATCTGCGGCGTATGAGAATGAATCAGTTATGATACAAATATGTTAATCCGCTCCTTCCCATGTCAGAGGACTTCACTTGTGGTCTGTACAGTAAGTATGAAGTGTCTAATGAAGGAAATGATAGCGAGGTCTCCGAGTAATGGGAGCGCTGCAGGAAGCCTGACATCAGTCCAGTTTCGGCTGAATTCATGCTGTGTATGTTTAATGTATATACCGGGACAACTCCCAGCGTATACATTAAACTTATCCTTTGGCCTCCATTCACCTGACAGAGACTTTTTGGCCTTCATCAGGTTGCATTATGTCTGTATACTTTTTTTTTGTTGTTGGATAAAATAGAGTCAATTACGCTATTGTGTTGAGGTATCCTTTTTATTTTTTTTTAGTATTAACACCCTAGGGGTGACGTGTGTATACATTGGAATACATCAGAGGCACATGTTACGCTAGATTCACACCTATATTCAGATATCCGTTCTTCGGGTCCGCTTGGGGACCTGAAAAAAAGCAGCCCAATCTGCTTAAAAAGCGGTTACCCGTGGACCCCTATATAGGGTTTTCCAGGTTTCACCCAGTTTCCACCCAAAAATGCGGAGAAAAAAGTCATGCTTGCAGATCTTTTCTCTCTGCAATTTTCAAGCGGATATGGGAATGGGATCCCCGAATGGAAGCCGAGTGCAGATGTGAACCTAGCCATAGGAATTCATCACACATTGACCTCTGATGTACATTGCAAATATATCAATATGGTGGCAGGCAAAGGCGTAGCTATAAGGGGTGCAGAAGTAGAGGTTGCTATCAGGGCCTGGAGGCTTAGGGTCCATTCACAGACCCAATGGCCTCTCTACAGTATATTAAGATACCAGTGTCATACATAGGACATGTTATATAGGAGCCCTGTTACAGGTTTTGCACTGGGGCCCAGGAGCTTCAATCCCAAATCCCTACCATATTGCATAGGCTTGGTGCTTGTGTTATCCCGGGTATAGATGGTTGTGCAATGTGGTGCCGCTTTAGTGTATGGCCCTTTTTTGCACCAAAAATGCACCGCATTGTAAGTTCTGTACTTCACTTGCTATTTTTTGCAAAAGTGGGCAAAGAGCATGGATGCACCCACCTGAAAAAATTATTATAACTCACGCCAGAAAACTTTTGGCACACAAGAGGGTATCCGATTTATTAGGAGACTGGAACCTCTCAATAATTCAAGAGCGCTTTGCACCAGGCGTAAGAAACACCAGTCTTAGTAAATTCCCTATATATGCATTATATTAATTGTTCGCTCTGTTGTTCTGATCCTATGAAAGACAGAGCAATGGACGAAAATGAAGCTGATGCAAACTTGTAACCAAAATACCCAGATCCCTCTCTTGTACTGTCATCCCCAGTTTCATCCCATGTAATATACATGCAGTAATATGTTTACTTTACATTTATCAGTATTATAATTCCTCTCCTGTATTCTTGCCCATATGCCGCTACAGTCAAGCTGAGTTTTACGTATCCTACAAAATTCTATCAAACTTTTTCTAGATATTACCATATTGTTCCCTGACCATCTGCTGCGCTGGAGGAAATGCCAATAAGACAAGACAGATGTCTGAGCATTGTCCATTACAGTGGGGCTGATGTTATTCTGACATTGTTACCTGAGCTCTAGGAGACATTACAGACTTCCGGGAGAGGAACAGTATAAAATCCTAAGCATCTGCTCTTGGGATCTTGCCCTCTTGCTTCAGTGGTAGAGATCTGCCAGTTACGTGTAGGATTATTGGTATAGCAGGTCCGCATTTACAATAACTGGCCTTGTGGTGCAGCTTAGCTATAGGTCTCGAGTGAGTTCTTAGCATTGGGCTTACACTGGGTTTAGTGTCAGGGTCTTAAGAGTAGCATTGGAAAGGGATTAAGCGTAGCCGAAGAACCAGTAGCTAAGCTTTGTAGAGCTGTGTCCACCCCAAACATGTTACCTCCTGTATACAGAGGTAATAGTAGATGGCCTATAAGACTCCTTATACCAACTGCCGGTTGGTGTAAGGAGTCTTATAGACCAGGCACTGCTTACTGGGAAAAGGAGTATGCAAATGAGCTGTTATCCAGGAGGAAGAAAGCTGCCTCTTCCAATAGGTGGCACTAAAGAGCTTTCTCCTTAGTAGATGAGAACTAAGTTGCGCATCATTTGTAGGAGCTTGTTAATGGTCACACTTCCACAAGGGGCACTGTTTCATCCAAAAGTATTGGTTGAATGGTGAAATGTATTTATTAGTTTTTAGATTTCATCTGCGTGTTTTTGGGCCAGCCAGGTCCCTTTATAAGGATATCATATCAATTTACGACAAACACATCAGACGACCGTGTGCAAGTTCAGTTTTCCCCGACAATCCGGGTCGCAAAACTCAGGACGGGTCTTATTAATGTCCAGTTTTGTGGCCGTGCTTCCGTGTCTCCTATTCAACGAATGAATGGGGCTACACAAGCATGGCCGATGCACAGGCCACACGGATCTGTGCGCCGGTGATGTTGTGCAAGCACGGCCAGCAGACGGTGGTCTGAAAGTGGCCTTAAAAGATGTAAAAGTGTCAAACAACTTTGTTGCCAGTGGGGAAGGGGATGGGCCCGGATGGATTTAAAGCAGGGCGATTTGGGACACTACACCCCCAGTCTATAAGGAGCCATGGGTAGTTTAGTGACCTAACTTTATATGATATCTGGCACCTTTTAGCTTCTGGCACCTGGCACTTACCAAACCCTATAAGAGGACTTGCATATGGGTATGTCTCCTTATAGGCTTGAAAAATCTAGTATGTCCTCACCATTTATCTTTGGCTTAGAGGTTTTAGTGATAGGCTGGATTACTTTTGATAGGGGCATGCCATTAAATGGGGTTTTCTGGGTCTCGGATATGTCATTTTTGTTACTTTCAGTACTCAATATGCTAATGAGGCCTTCTACGGTCAGGTGGGTGGTCCTAAAGTGGAGTAGAGCAGTTTGAGTCCGCCCACCTGACAGTAGGGAGCCTAGTTAGCATATTGAGTGATGTAAATAACAGAAATGATTGCTCAGGAATGGTGGGAGCTAGAGAGAAAATGTCAACTGAGCTGGAATCAATGCAATGATGCAAAAACTGGCATTGGTGGAGGTGGTGAAAGGTCCTCTTTAAGGTCATTTGGGTTAGTGATGTGACACATCTCCTATGAAAATATATGAAAGCAGATTCCTTTAAATACCTGTTGAGGCTGCCATTATTTGCAGTAAAGAGGCTGTCTCCTTGTAAGCTGCTTTATTAAACTTGTTATTGTCTACATTTACTGGCTTCCTGGTAAAATACCGGCATGCTGGTCACCTTTGTGCCAGGTGATTTTCCTATTACTGTGCCAAGGGAATAATTTACTGCACGTGGAAACTTTAAATAAAGGATGGTGGGAAATGAATAAAAATATTTTATATTCTAGACTGCACTCGTCTGGGATTTTTATAGAAAAGTGCAATGTCTTAACCAATTCAATTATAAGTCATGTATATACCATATATATATATATATATATACATAATACATATATATTTTCATAAAATTCATGATGACTTATAATTAAATTTGTTAATACATTGCACATACAGTATATACACATATATATTTACTTCTGATGTTAACTCCTGCAGTAATGTTGTTCTGACACTATGTGGGACCTCAGCCTTAAATAGGGAATTTTCTATAAAAAGAAGATATCTACTATTTATGTCCTCCATCAATTAGTAAGTGGTTGCAAATCGCCGAAATCCTCTGTGTGTGTCAAGGACAGTCAGCATCATTTAATGCTTCGTTTGTCCTGTAGAGGCACTGCAGGGTAAATGAATACTAGCTGCCAGGTTCCTGAACAGATTTGATAGGACCCAAAAGTTATTCTCCAAAGTGGACAATCCCTTTAAGTAAATGACCCAGAACACCTGAACCTTGAAATGTAAATTTCAGCAAAATATCATGTTTTGCCTTTAGTGAGGTCAGGACTTATAAAGTAAAGGGATTTTCCAACCACATCACACTTTTTTACAAACTGTTTACAATGGAATAAAATAACTAATGGTATAATCCACACCTTAGCAATCCCTGCAGCCCCTGCGCTGACACCTCCATGATTCCCAGACGGCCTAGGTTTACAAGCTGCAGCGATGATGTGTCAACACAAGTAATAACTGGTCGCAGAGCTGACAACTCACCACTACGGCTAGGGACTGTCATTGTCATTGCCGGAGACTGGCAGAGGGGGTCAGAGAAGCATCCGCACAGGAGCAGCCAGGGATTTGGAAGGTGTTACTACATTTGTTATTTTATTCCTTTGCACGTGGTTTGTGAAATATTTTATAGTGTTGGAAAACTCAGTTCACACATGAAGTTTTTGAATTTTTATCCAGTGTTAGGCATGGGACTTACATGTAGGACATGTTTTCTACTTTCCTATGTATCCACTCGTGTATGCTGATATGTGCTGATAAGGCTGTATTCACACAGCATACACTTGTCCCGCACTCTCCGTTGTTCGGATCTGCCAGGTGTTACCCATGCACCCCATAGACCCTGTAGTGCAGATTAAAGGGCTTTTCTCTCAGTCGATTTTCGGCCATATCTGCAGCGGAGTCTCCTATGGACACTCTGACACTTATGTGAACCTATGTCTGAATATGCACCATATTTATCACAGTGGCTGAGGCTGGATGATACATCTGATGGATCCTTCTTTGTGGTCTAAGTTTATACCACCTACTAATTGGCTTTCTTTAAATTTGAATGTTACTCCAAAATTTTGGCGAAATTTGAGGCCCTTAGGCCATTTACAGTGAACAAGCCACACGAATGTAGTCTAAACCTAGATGTACAAAAAAAAAAGAGCAACATAATATGCCAATGTTCTCCATTTTCTAGCAAGGTCCAGTTGCTGTCATGATAGTAAATCTCCCCCGATGTTCTTTCTTAGATTTCAGGTACAGTCTCTTATACAGTGAGTGTATAGTATAGAGGAGATCTTAATATCCAATACTCTAAAGGGTTTGTTACAGGCAAGGACAAAATTTTTTGTAGGAACCCTAGGGTTGTCTGATGATTAACTCCTTGACATTTGCTGGGTGATACTGTATAATAGATGGAGTCTCCACTGTTTTACATAGTGAAATGCTCCCATTTCTCTTCTCCTTTCCAATTGGTGCTGTTCTTTTCCCGACTCCCAGGCCCGACATAGGAATATAACTATTGAAGCCTGTCTTTGGCAAGCTTCAATAGCTATATAGGGATTTTACCATAGACTGCAATACAGTATTATTGCAGTCTATGGTACAAGCAATCTAAGAGCTTGTTCACACGGGGCAAAAGGTGGCGGATTTTGACGCCGAATCCACCTCAAAATCGACCCCCTCACAATAGAGGTCTGCGTAGACCGCTAGCACCCTCCGGACTAGGCCCATTCATTTGGACAGTTGGAAGCCGTGACAGGCGCATTTTGGTCCTTTTCTGACACGACTTCCCGCGTCAAAATCAAGACCAAAATACACGGTCATAACCCCTATATGAATTAGCCCTTATGAGCGCATGGAAGTCTTCTGTGGGTGGTAGGGGGAGCTAGAAAAAAGTTTGAAGTTTTTTTAAGTTTTTAAAAACAGAAATTTATTTGAAAGACAACACAAATTAAAAATGTAAAAATTCAACCCTTTTCCCTAGAATAAATACAAAAAATAAATTAGCCAATATAATCATCAATATATAGGTGCCCCTGCACCGAAAATGCCTGAACTATAAAAATATTCAAAATATAAATATGCCATCCCATTCGGTAAACGCTGTTTCACCTTGACCCCAACAAAAGAGATCAGAACCTCACACATTCACCACAATTGTATAAATAATGGCTACATCTTGTGCTGCAAAATATATGCCTTACAAAAAAAAATAAAAAAAACTTCTGGTTATCATACTTATGAGGAATAATTTTTTTTTTAAGTTGTCCAATTTTTGGGGTTTTTGTATAGGTGTTAAAACACACCAAACACTACAGAAATTTGGTATCGCCGAGACCATACCAACCTGCAGAATGTAAGGGACATGTAACTTTTACTGCACAGTGAATGCCGTAAAAAAGAAACGTGTAATAATTTGGTGAAGTTGCAGTTTTTCCCAATTCCACTTTGTTCTGATTTTTTTCCAACTCCCAAGTTCATCATAAAGAATATTAAGTAGTACAATTATGAAGTTCAATTTGTCCCGCAAAATATAACGCCCACTTGAGTCCGTGAACATCAGGATAAAAAAGTTACGGCATTTGGAAGGCAAGGAGTAAAAACAGAAATACAAAAATGAAAAATATTAAATTAAACATAAATTATAAAAAATCCTCCTATGCCTATGTATAGCAATGACATATGCGTTATAGTGCCCCCTAGTGTTAATATCAGGGGCGAACCTGCCCCTTTCGCCGCCCGAGGCGAACTACAGAAAACGGCCCCCCCCCCCCCCCGCCGGGAGGAGGGGGCGGAGCAGAGGGGGCGTGGCGGAGCGGAGGGGGCGTGATGAAGTGCAGGGGGTGGGGCTTAGTGCCGTTCGCCGGCAGAGAGCAGGCACGGAGAGGACCTGCTCTCTGCCTGAGCGTGAGGGGAGGCTGCTGGAGCAGTGCTGTTCCAGTGGCCTCCCCAAACCACCGCTCGGTGCTAAGCCAGTCCAGGACAGCTTCTCCTGGACTGGCTTAGGTAACCAAAAATTCCGCCCTCCCTGAGGCCCTGGCATAGCGCCGCCTGAAGCGCTCGCTTCAGGTCGCCTCATGGGAGGTGCAGCGCTGGTTAATATGGTTCCTTTTTTTGGACGTCCACCTAATGTGTCCACTTCTTGTGAGAAGAAACTGCTTCTTATACACTGATTTATAATGGGTGACCTGAAGAATAACAGGAATGACTCTGCCGACCTTGTCGAGGAGGAGTGTGAAACGTGGAGACTGAATGTTTCGGTTTTCAGTGTGGTAAGGCTGTAAGACAGGTGGATGAGTCAGTTTTGGTGACAACTTATGTGATGTCAGACTGAAGTATTTGCGGTTTAAATCAATGGACTGTTACATAAATGTAGCAAAGTGGTAACATCTGCTGAGCAGCTGTGCGGCCATGGGATAAGGTAATGGCATGATATATGGGAAGACCATAAGACAGGGAGATATGCTTGAGGCTTACGGTAATTAAACCCAGATAAATGGTATTGGTTACAATGGCACACGCTAATGTGGCACGGCATTTCATCAGATCTGTCTATGAATTCTACATCTACATCGCAAGTTATGAATGGCTTTTGCTGGTTATGACAAGGCTAATAATTCCATTAAAAGTTCACCTGTCTCCTGCTTAAAGGGGCTTTCCGGTCCCAAATCGATTCCACAGGATAGGTTATCAGTATGGGATCTGTGGACCCGGACACCGCACAGATCATGTTACAGCGGCCCCTGGGTTCTGGAATCTGCTAGTGGATGAATAGATGATAGCACAGCTTTTATTAAAGTAATAGGAGTGTGACTATACAGGGTATAGGGCTCAGTGGCGTAACTACAACCATAGCAGCAGAGGCAGCTGCCACAGGACCCGGGACATTAGGGGCCCGGTGACAGCCGCTACTGCTGCTATCATTATACTCGGGGGTCTTTTCGGAGTATAATGATTGGCGGCCAGAGAGAGGTAAGAAACATAAAAAACACTGTTACTTACCTCTCCACGATCTGGGCAGGATTCGGCCTAGTTGTCTGACATCTCATGACCCCAGCCTGCGTCCCAGGTCATGTGACGTCTGACGTCATTGAAGATGGACTACTTCGGAGGCCGACAGTGTAAGAGCCGGGAGATAGGTGAGTAACAGAGGTTTTTTTAATGTTTTTCTCCCCCTGGGTCTCCGATTATTATACTTTGGGGTCTGAAAAGACCCCAGAATGTAATAATTGTTTATGGGTGTCCACAGTGGGACATAATACTGTGTGTAGGGGCCACTATGGGGGATAATACTGTGTGTAGGGGCCACTGAGGGACATAATACTGTGTGTAGGGGCCACTGAGGGACATAATACTGTGTGCAGGGGCCACTATGGGGGATAATACTGTGTGGAGGGGCCACTATGGAACATAATACTGTGTGCAGGGGCCACTATGGGGCATAATACTGTGTGCAGGGGCCACAGTGAGACATAATACTGTGTGCAGGGGCCACTATGGGGGATAATACTGTGTGCAGGGGTCACTATGGAACATAATACTGTGTGCAGGGGTCACTATGGAACATAATACTGTGCGCAGGGGCCACAGTGGGACATAATACTGTGTGCAGGGGCCACAGTGGGACATAATACTGTGTGCAGGGGCCACTATGGAGGATAATACTGTGTGCAGGGGTCACTATGGAACATAATACTGTGTACAGGGGCCACTATGGGGCATAATAAAGCGTGCAGGAATGTAGGAGGGGGTCGTTCAAGGTCGTCAGTGTCGGTCGGGGGGGAGGGAGGGGGCGGGGGCCCATGTCAAAAGTTCGATCCCCACAGATCACATACTGATAACCTATCCTGTGGGTATTAGTAGGGATGGAAAACCTCTTTATAGGGTTAATCTCATTTTATACATTTAAGACATATCTACAGGTTGTACCATAGATATCTGATAAGTACAATGTAGCCAAGAGTTCATGCAATATGTTATTTCGCAGGACCTGATGTAAGGTCCTTAAGCTATCACATTGCCCATCCCTGAGCCTCTACCTGCCTGCATTGAGGGTGATCTGTCTTTGGAGTCTTTTTCCAGGGCCACTGATGACAATCAAAAGGCCTGAAGAGGACAAGGACTTCCAACAGACTCTGGGACAGGTTAGTAACCCTGTTTGTTATGTTTATGCAGATCCGCTGGGACTCTTCTTATAAAATTCTGGGGTCTGAAGAGACCCTAGGGTATATTAGCAGTTCCAGATCATGACAAAACTGCTGATCGAAGCTCTCGAGCCGAAGTTTGCGAGGTTCAGCCAATACTAATCATCAATTACTAACCCTCCAAAAGTGCTTTGGTGCACACAGTGATGGCTCAGTGGTTAGTACTATTACCCTGCAGTTCTGAAGTCCTGGGTTTGAGTCCAACTGCGTAATAGCTATAGAGGTTGGCGTCCATGCCAACTGTCCGATGGACTGGTACAATCAGTAGATGGTAGGGGTAGCGGAGTGGCAAGAGCAGATCTCCAGGGAGCTGAAGACAGATTGGGATCAAAGTCAAGCTCTGGAAAAATGGAGTCGGTGGTTTGGCCTACCAACTCCACAGCCCTGCCTAGTATAGTATGCCCATGAATTTGGTATGTTGTCTGTGGGTTTCCTCCAGTTTCTTCCTACAAATATACTTGTAAATTAGCTTTCTGTAAAACGTGACCCTTGTGGGTGTTGGGGATGAGCGCCTGTCTGCAGCAGCTACTGACTCCCCTACTGTCCGTGAGCAGTCTCCAGGAATATTATATTATAATACAGGACAAGCTGAGCAGAATTATATATAATATAGTGAGAAAAAATACAATATAAATTTCTGTTTTTTCTATGGTAAGTCAAGCAGGCGGTCCTATCAGTGACTGACATCTCCCGTCTGTGCATATAGATAGCTGTCAATCACTGATACCTCCACCTCCACCTCCTAGATGTCTTAGCATATAAAGTGCAGATGTTTCAATGGATACTGAATCTTTTTCCCATTAACCTCCGTCTGCTCAGCTCCTCCTGCTCTATAACCTGCTGCCTGCGGAGTGAGCAATGTTTTCCATGTCAGAGGTTCCCTTTTACACGGCCCATACACTGCTCTATAAGTCCTGTATGTGATACATGTTTGTAGAAGATGTTTTTCAAGGCACAGTTCAACTGGGTGCAGCACGGGAGGAGACTTGGAGACCAAAATTAGAAGTTACGATAAGGGATGATAACATCTGCGGTGTTTACCATAGATAATTACATTTCTATGTCACGAGATCAACTTTCTTTGTGCAAAAATTATATCCTATTTTTCAGATTTTGCCTTCGCTCATAGTTGTATTTACTGTTCTTTTCAGGGGCATATATTGGATCTTATTGACCTTCGAAGCAAAATCTGAGACGGAGCCATTTAGGGCCCCTCAGCCTCCAGGGCCCGGTTGTGACTGCTACTTTTGCACCCCCTATAGCTACGCCGCGGGTTCTTTTCACTATATCACTTGGGTACCTTTTCCTGTCTTTCCTTCATTTCTCTTTCTTCTCCTATTTCCACGACTTGCCCTCGTCCTTCTTTTCAATAATCCCTTACCCCCCTCCCCCCCTTTTCTCATTTTCATTTAATTTATTTTCTTCTTGGAGTACAGTGCCGCATATCCGTAAATTAAGTGAGATGATATAAAGATCTTTTGTTCTTCTGGTGGCTGCCGAGGGTCCTGTGGGAATTGGATGGGGGGAGGGATGCGGGCCCCCCTCTTATGGGCTGGATCACAAGTCTCTGAATACGAAAACATTACACATAACAAAATATACAGACCGGTTATTGGACAGTGGCTGGTGCTGTACTTTTACAGGAATCCATTCATCCATTACTTGTGACATAAATGCAATAAATTAAAGTGATATTCATGGGCCCAGGCATGTTAGACGGCTGTGGTCCATGCATTACATTACGAAATGGTTGCCAGGTGCGTTCTACATTATGTGCTAAATTCAGCCATTGTAATATCAGCGGTGAATCGTAAACATGCCAAAATATATAAATCTGTATACACACACAAAAAATGTTATGCATATTTATATGGATGTATCTTTAACACTAGCATTCGGGTTTCCGTCCTTTGGGTCCACGGAAACCCTGTCTGTTTAAAAAGTGGTTACCTGCAGAAACCCGCAGACTCCATAGACTATAATGGGGTCCACCAGGTTTCCACCCAATTTCCGACGAAAATAGTGGAGAGAAAAGTCCTCCTTGCAGGACTTTTCTCTCCGACAATCTTAAGCGGAATGGGGGGGACGAATGGAGACTCAAATGCTAGAAGAAGGTAGGGGAGCAATCTGTACCTGGCCAGCCCCTTGAACAATCCTTGGCATGGTGGCCAACCTCTACAGCTGTCACAGGTTGTCTTAGGGCCGCTTCACATGGTGTAAGCGCGCCGCTCATTTAGACACACATATATGCGCGCTTCCCATTGAAATCAATGGGATCTGTTTTGAAGCGCTGCGCTCGGACACGTGTATACGTGTCTAAATGAGCGGCGCGCTTACGCTGTGTGAAGGGGCCCTTAGAGAACAAAGTGTACAGCTGAGTGTACCCAGACCCTTGGCCATACTATACTAAGCAGGGCACACCGGTAATCAGCTGTATTGGTGGATACATTATTATGAAACTGCATTACGATGGGGGCAAATGGGTAATTACATGTCACTGAGCCCCCTGGCAACCATGAACCCCGGGGCAACCACACATTTCACCCTTTTTATAATCCACCCCTGGTGGTTCCTATGTCAGATAGCTGTGAGGTTCCTGATCCTAATTTTTAAAACTTTTCCAAATCTTCCATGCTGCCTCCTATGTGTCTCTCCAGTTTAAGTGCAGCTGGTTAATAGTTACCGCAATGCAAATTTCTGAATATCAATAAGTATCCCTGCTTTTAATAAAAGCACAAAACATATGAGAGTAATAAAATACCGTGTGAACCAGTCAAGGTAAACATGGCTGACATTGCACATCACATCTACCCTGAGGAGTAGTTGGCTCTGGATAATGTCTGTTATGACGATATGATTATTTCTCTATATAATATTTAACATTGGGGATCCTCTGCCTTACATTACACCAAGATATTAGACATAAATGTTTGTTTCTGAAAACAGCACCACATCTGTCCACAGGTTGTGCGGGTGCATTGCAACTCTAACTCAATTACTTTAATGGACCTGAGCTGCAATACCAGACACAAACTATGGACAGATGTGGTGCTGTTCTGAGAACAAAGCAGTGCGGAAAAATAGGTGTTATATTGTGTGGGGGCCAATAAATAGGGCCATGTGGGGTCAGTAAAGGAAGTGTTATACCTTGTAGGGTCAGTAAAGGGAACATTATACTGCATGGGGGCTAGTAAATGGGGCATTACACCATGCAGGGGCCAATAAGTGGGGCAGTGTACTGTGTGAGGGGCCAGAAGAGTGGGTGTTATATTGTATGGGGACCAGTAAATAGACTGTTTTACCATGTGGCAGCCAATAAAGGGAGCGTTATACCGTGTGGGAGCCAGTTAAAGGGGCATTATACCGTGTGGATGCCAGTAAATGGGACATTATACTGTGTGGGGGCCAGTAAATGGGGCATTATACTGTGTGGGTGTTGGTAAAGGGGGCTTTATACTGTGTGGAGGGCCAGAATAGTGGTTGTTATATTGTGTGGGGGCCAGTAAATAGACCATTATACCATGTGGGGGCCATAAAAGGGAGTGTTTTACCATGTGGGAGCCAATTAAGGGGGGATTATACCATGTAGGTGCCAATAAATGGGCCATTATACTGTGTGGGCACCAGTAAGGCGGTTTTTATACCATGTGTGGGTCCCAGTCACAAGTTTGCGGTCTTACTTTATGGTTGTGCCTTCCCATAGGTAGCAGCCAAGACATACATAGGTTCTCCTTTTTGCTGCTGCATGAGTAGCCAAGAAGATTTCATTCAGATATAATAACATAATATACATATAGTAATATACAGAATACTGCCATATTTCACATCACTGAGGCTTTTTTTGTCCTACTGCGCACCTCTCCCCTCCTTTTTTCCATAGGTATAGACACATTTGCCTTTCACTCCTTGGTGAGATGTATACGTTTAGTAAAGTTGTGCTTTGTACTTGTGCGATGGGCGGTACTTGTAGTTTGTACAGGGCCGTTGCTGTCACTTGTGTAGGAATTTAACGTCCATATGCCAGTTTCCAGTTGTATGTCTATAGGACATGTACTGCGTATGAACTTTGTGCCGTTCTTTAGATGTCAGAGCAGTCTAAACAGGTGCTCTCATGACAAGTTCACACACTGCTAATTTTTTTTTATACCAAAATGCATTTAGTAAGATTTGCAAAATAAGTGCAGATTTTTTTTTCAAATTTGCAACATGACTTTGATATTTTCTAGGACTTCAAAGTCCAATAACATGCCTCATCTGATAGGTGCTGTCACCCTTGGCAATGTGATATTTTGTTTATCCAAATCTGTTCAGCCATTCCAAAGATATAAGCCCTTTTAATATTGATGTCCACAGGGTCTACTAGCCAAGTGGGCATAACACTGTGGTTTCTCTGTGTGCTCTATGTCCTATAGTGTTATCGCCCACTTGGCTAGTATACCCTAATTTACATCAATACTAAAAGGGCTTTTATCTTTGGAATAGCCAAACAGATTTGAAGGAAGAAAATCCCTTTAATTTCAATAGGAAAAGCCACATTTGAATATGCATGTAAATCTACCAGAAAAAATGCATGCACATCTGCAATTTGGTTATTAAGCGGACATCTGGTTTTTCTACAGATATCTACACAAATTGAACAGAGTTGTGACTTGGGAATGTTGGGACCGATCAACTGTCTACTCCAAGGGGAGGAAAGGTCAGACTTGTTCAATTTCAGTATGCCTGATCTTTTTGTTAGCCACAGCTAGAAGTGTAATCTATTACTGTATTTTTTTTAATGTAGATTGTGAGCCCCATATAGGGATCACAATGTACATTTTTTTTCCTATCAGTATGTCTTTGTAGAATGGGAGGAAATCCACGTAAACACGGGGAGAACATACAAACTCCTTACAGATGTTGTTCCTGGCAGGATTCAAACCTAGGACTCCAGCACTGCAAGGCTAAACACCGAGCCACTGTGTTGCCCCATCTATTACTGTATTATCTATGCTGCTGTAACATACTGAGTTTCCACATGGGACAATTAAAGGGATCCTATCATAGAAACCCTTTTTTTTATGAGTAACATGTCGGAATAGCCTTAAGAAAGGCTATTCTTCTCCTACCTTTCGTTGTCTTCTCGGCGCCGCCGTTCCGTAGTAATCCCGGTTCTTGTCGGCATGCAAATGAGTTTTCTCTCAGTGCTGTTTGAGCGCTGGGGCCCGCCCCCAGTGCTGCAAGAGAACTCATTTGCATACCGACAAGAACCGGGATTACTACGGAACGGCGGTGCGGAGAAGACAACGACAGGTAGGAGAAGAAAAGCCTTTCTTAAGGCTATTCTGACCTGTTACTCATAAAAAAGGGTTTGTATGATAGCGTCCCTTTAAAGGATTGTCTTATCTTATCTTACCCTCGGATACACAATCAAGTCGATAGTTACGCATGTGCTGAGAGCATCAGAGATGAGACTTCTCGGACTCTAGACTTATTTTTAACCGTGGTTACAGACATGTAGGGTCCATACTGATCTATTGGTGGTTTGCATGACAGGCTCCTTTAATTTACAACGATAACAAGTAGTCTAAAGGCAATTCTCATAAAACCACCGATAACAGACAGTGATAGCCATCATTTGTGCCAATTGATAAACTCATCTGGAAGCTGCAAGACATAAGTGAGCAGTATTTGGAAGGGGTAGTAGTTCGCACCGCTTATGGTTTTCAGCTGCGCTCTCTGGCGATGTGTCTTTCTTCACATTCTGTGAAAACTACATTGTGGAAAAATCAGGATTCTGGTTCATCTCATAAGGCCGCGCCGTAACAGAGTCCAGATGTGCAGGGCTACAGAAAGTAGGAGCGCATCCAGACTGGCAATGTCCGGGCGCTGCAAATACGGAGGCACCGGTTAACTTCTTATAGGACTTGGAGCTGATCATAAGTGCTCTGGATACTAAGGAGCAACTAATATGGGAATGGAAATGAATTGGCTGGGTAAAAGGGGAAAATGGGGGGGGGGGCTTTAGGTAGTGGGAAAGAGGAGATTTGGAGAATAAGTGCCGTAAGAAAGAGAAGAATTCTGCGAAGGAAAAAGTAATACGGGAAAGATATCATATAACTCTGCCCTGAATTGGTCTGTTTGGGCTCTCATCTAGGGTAGGTCCCTCCGTACCCCCCACCTGCAGGACGGGTGTTATGATGAGTTCCTGATTACTGAAAGCTGCCTTTGTACACCCCCCCACACCCCCTCCTCCTTGCCCTGAACACGTTCCGAGGATAATAGAACCCATTGTGAACTTATCGGGAGGGGGGCTTTGTCCAAAGCAAGACCTGCAGGGAACCCAAAGCACGAGCTAGCGGGGAGCTCCCTTATAGGATATCCCTGATAATGACAGGAACCTCCACTAATGAATATCAACACGATTACCACCGAATACGACACAATTCACATGAAATTGACCTTTCCCCCTGAATCGCAGCTTTTATATAAGACTCCGCTTGTGACGTCTATTTGTTTTATAGGATTATTGTATTAGGGGTATTAATAAAACATTATTCTGACATAAAGTGATCGCTCTTAAAATCACCCGGTACTGAGTTTCCTGCGACCTAAGTACAACATATTGGTAAAGCCTCATATTCACTACATTGGCACAAAACTCGTGAATTCTTACTCAATCTATTGGAAGGTATATTATAGCTTCAGAAGATATAGCTTATCCTAAACTTTAGGCTGATTTGTAATATACTTTGTATTTTCTAAGATCTCTGTTTGTTGTCTGTGAATTGTAATCCTCATTGATTTTTTAAAGGGGTTATCTAAGGAAAATCGCAGCATGTCGCAGCCGGCGTTTTCCGTATAGGTATAAGGGTTGCTTCACATCTGAGTTGGTATTCCGTCCAGGGGAGTCCGCATGAGGACCGAAAGCAACTGCAAACGGTGTGCCGGTGAAAGCACACGGACCCCATAGACTATAATGGGCATACCTCCCAACCGTCCCGATTTCCGCGGGACATTCACGATTCCGGTGACGTGTCCCGCGGTCCCGGTTGGAGGGAGGTATGTCCCGATTTCAACTCAGATCTGCGTCCAGAGGACGCAGATCTGAATTGAACACATACGCGGCTGAAGCAAGGAGCTGTCACAGTTCAGCTCCTTGCTTCGCCGCTGCACGCCGCAAGCTGGCCGCAAGCTGGCACGTATTTGAGCGCGCAAAATGCTGACACGCGTATACGTGCAACCTTGCATTCCATTTTACATTGTGTGAACGCACCCTTAAAGAGTTTTTTCAATCTTCTGGTCTGTTCACACGGCAGAAAATGAAGAGGAATTTCTCTTCATTTTCTGTTGCCAGGAGATGGATTCCGGGAGGGATCTGCTCCGGATTCAGGGAGTGATTCCCCCCCCCCCCCAAATCCACGGCAGATTCCTACGTGTGAACAGACCCTGCAGGGGTTGATATTAATGATATATCCTCTGGCACCAGATCTACAGTATACATTGTACAGATAAGGAAACCTCCATGTATTGTATAGTGTCCATAACCAAGAACTGTAGCTCAACTACAGAAACTGGAATACAGCACCACACCTGTCCGCTGGTTGTGTGCAGTATTGCAGCTCAGTCTCCCTCACTTCCATTGTGCTGGGATGCAATACCAGATACAACCCTTGCACAAGTGAGGCATTGTTTCTGGAAGAAAGCAACCATGTATTTCTAATCCTGAGCAATTCCAATAAGGATTTGGAGTCTAGGCTATGCCAAAAATGCCATCATATATGTTCCTAGCCATGACAAGTAGAGGCATAGCTTGAAGCTCTGGGGCCCTGATGCAGTATGCGTAATGGGGCCCCTTTTAACCCCTAGAATAGTCCCCTATAGCTAACCCCTGATAACACGTTGTCCTACAAAGCCCTGTAGCTGGCATGTCTATTACTCAGAATACCTGTAGTTCACACAGCAAAGCTGAATCAACAACCGGTATCTGTGGGAGTTCAGAGTCAGTGGCAAGAGCCATGTTTTCTTGAACTTTTGCGCATAAAAATCACGCGGTAATGATTTCTAACACTAGGTTTTAATGCCGACCTATAGAAATATATAAAAATACATATGTCATGTTTTCAGCCCTTTTAGGCCTTATACACATTTACACCGGCACAATCCAAACGTATATAATCGTGTGTGAATTCTGGGCAGGCACGGATCCCTGAAGGGGTTAAACATGTCGGTATTATTAGACTGCTTTTTTTGTCCGGCAGCCAATCAGGAGCTTGGAAGTGCCCCAGTGCTGGTGCTGGAACGTAGATGGTTTCTGCATAACCAGAAAAAGGCGATGTTCATATGGCCCAGGGAAAAAAAAAAACCTCCATAGGAAAATATATACACCCTTTATATGCATCCCTGGAATCCAGTCCGGGTCTGTAGATGACATGCGAGTTCATCACGAGATTTTTTTCTATTTTTTTGTACTATATCGCTGGCGAACGTAACTTTGCAGGAGTACTGACCCTTTAAATGTGTGTTATAGAGTAATCCGGATGCTGGATCCTAATATTATTCCTATTTGAGGCTGAAGGGCCTGAGCCAGAAATATGCAGCTAGTTAGAAGTGTTCCTGCCGCTGCTGTGTAAAAGTCTCACCTCGTTCCCGACTGCTGCAGAATTGGGGTGAAGGAGGGAGCGTAAGGAGAGGTGCGGGGCCGCGTCTGGAATTTCTTTTTCCCAATAATGTGGAAAAAAATAAAAATCCCAGCAATAAAGAGAAAAAGGGGAAGTGAGGGAAAGGGGAACTTAACCCTTTCCTACAACTCTCCGAGCGTAGCGTAAAGCCGGCCATGAATGTAATGGTTGTACGGTTTTGTGATATATATGTTTCGTAATGGAGCTCGCTAGATTGTGTAGGCAATATTAAACCGCTAAGGCCTCATGTACGTGACATTGTTGAAATTTTGAAATTTCCCCATTGTGGGACTATTAAAGGAACATCTTATCTTATCTTATATCCATCAGATGTCCAATGGACGTCAGTGGGTACTAGAGATGAGCAAACACTGTTCGGAACAGCACGCTCACAGCACGCTCCCATAGAAATGAATGGAAGCGGCCGGTGCCAGGTGCTTCCATTCATTTCTATGGGAGCGTGCTGTTCGGATCGGCTGATCCGAACAGTGTTCGCTCATCTCTAGTGGGTACGTATATATACGCCCGATTTTGTAACAGACCCTGTTCACACTGAGTTTTTTGGTCAGGATTTTGAGGCCATATTTACCGGTTTGTTCCAGCTCCCGGAAAAAGAAGAAGGATGCTCATTCTTCAGGCCGTTTTGACTCGCAATTCCGCCTGCAGACACTCCCAACTAGGCCCATTCATTGGGCCTAATCCGGAGAAGAGCACGCGACTGGATGCCGGTGCAGTGCATTCAGTCGCGGCTACCCGTTTTTTGGACCGGAACCTTAGGCGGCCTCCGTTCCGGTACAAAAAAACCCTGTGTGAACTTACCCAAAGGCCTCACGCACGTGACAGTTTTTTAATAAACATCACATGTCCAATGGACGTCAGTGAATACGTATACACGCCCAATTTTGTAACAGACCATAAAGATTAAGTGGGTTGTCCTTGGCTGGAGCCAATTGATGGGAACCACCCACTTGACAGTAGAGAGCATTATTGTACTGAAACTTACAAAAAATGACTGCTCAGGAATGGTGGGGACTACAGAAAAAATTCCATCTACAACACAAGGATGCAATGAGTTGGAGTTGGTGGAGGCAGTGAAAGGTTCTCTTTAAGTTATGTTTACAGCAGATCTGAAATATCCGATGCTCAGTTACGAGGTCTCCAGGAAGTTTGTTGATTGCTACCATGGCAACCCCAGAGCAAGCAGTAATATAAGCAATATATACATTACATAAACAGTATATACATTACTGCATTACTTAGGAGATCAGTCAGCAGGTTGTGACTAGAAATGGGTGAACTGACTCTTACCGAGCCGGGTTTGACCTGAATATACCAAATTGTTCTTATGCAATTAAACAAATGGAGATTGGTCACTAAAATGGCCTCTGCATTATATTCTTGGATCTCTTCTGACCCCAGAGTTTAAAAGTAAGAGTGTTCTACACTGTGTATTATAGATAGGTTCCTGGGGAGCCCTGGCAGTGTTATATACTATGTTTTTTTATATAGGTTTCTACGAGCCCTAGAGCGTTCTACACTATGTTTTAATCCATTTTAAGGTGTGGTTCGTACCAAATTTGTTCAACCTGAAATTAATCTTGGACCTGAACCATGTGAACCCAAAACTAAGCGAATGCTGAAAGGTTCGCCCATCTCTAGTTGTAACTCGACTATCCCACAAACCCTAAACCAAAAAGCAGGAGAATACAAGAGAAAAATTCAGTTACAAGTTTTGATATTTTTTTTCTTATGTATTGTTCAGTCTTTCCATAACTATATATATCCTGTCTGGTCTATTGTCTTACAGTGGATACACATGTATGACCATAAGACTAGACAAGCACAAGGACTTTGGTTACGCAACAAAGTGACTTAATGCAATACGGCATCTGATGATCATTAGTGGATTTGTGTTGTAACTTGTGACTGAATGTGACATCAACACAGCCGTCTCAACGAATCCAAACGTGTTTTGTATTTGGTCGCAAGTCACACATGCCTTTGCCTATCATAGACTACAATGAATATTTGTACGCGACACCTGCATGTAACCTGTCTCCTTTTAGTTTTACAGTGACAGCGAAAATGTTTTAGTTTCTCAGACTTGAAGTCACCATTAAGCTGTAGCCTAAATAATCTATCTAGCATAATGTGTTGCATAATTCCAGTAGCCATGGTTTAAAACTGAAGATGGAGTCCCTTCCTGATGCTAGTCGTATATTCAGACTACGACTAAGAACGATAAGTTCGAAACGCGTCAGTTTTTGACCACTATGTCTCATGCTTGATCTTCTCCCTGGAGTACATATATTTTAATCATGATGATTTAAATAAAGCAAAGAAAATTCTTTTATTCGGAAGAAAGTCTGCTGGATCCTCTTTTTGCCATTTGTCTAAAGATCCCTTAAAGCAGGGGTGTCCAATACGTCGATCGCGATCTACTGGTCGATTGCAAAGGACATATGGGTCGATCGCGGGATGCAGCCAGGGATCCCCGATGTCTGCTTGTTCACAGTACAGGCTGAGAGTCGACTCTCAGCCTGCACTGTGAACAAGCACTTCGGACACTTGCAGGCCGGGCAGCAGCAGCTTCGGGGGATGACGCGCTCCCCACTCTTAGGAATGGAGGGAGTCGGGGTGCTGCTTCTTCACAGCGCAGGCTGAGAGTCATCTCTGGACACTGGCAGGTGGGGCTGCCCCAGCCTGCCAGTGTCCAGAGATAACTCTCAGCCTGCGCTGTGAAAAAGCAGACACCGGGGATCCCTGGGCGGCCACAGAACGCCGCTGTTCCTGCTCTCACGATCCGCCCGGCCCTGCCCACAATCCCACCCCGCCCACATACCCGCCCCGGCCCCGCCCACAAGAAGTGGGTAGTAGATTGTTTGCCTTGGTCAGTTTAGGAAGTAGCTCACATGCTGCAAAAGTGTGAGCACCCCTGTTCTACACTGTCTGCTTCTAAGGCTGGGTTCACATGGGGTTTTATGGACCAGATTTTGACGCGGAATCTGCCTCAGAATCCGACTCAAAAAACTGCCTCCTATTGACTTCAATGGGAGCCGTTCCCTTCCTTTTTCCCACGAGCAGTTTCTTCCCGCTCACGGAAAAAAGAAGCGAGCTGTCCTTTCTTGCCGTGGACTCCGTGGCTGAATCAGCTGCGGACGTCCGCGGTGCGACACTCCCTCCCGACTAGGCCCATTCACTTGGGCCTAATCCAGAGCAGAATGCCACGACTGTGGAAATGCTGCAACAGTCGCGCTAGCCAAGGGAGGCGTTTTTGGACTGGATTCTAGGGCGGATTCCCGTGTCAAAATCCGGTCCAAAAACCCAGAGTGAACCCAGCCTTAGGCTTCCTTCACACGACCATAGTGGTGTTTACTGTCTGCAAGAAACATGTCTGCGTGCCATCCGCCATCATGGATCTGCAATAAGACTTGTATGATCTCCTGTACTTGTATATGCAACAAATGCGGCAAAAATAGGACATGCTTCCTAACTTGTGGTCCTTGTATATGGCATGGACACACCACCACAAAAAATGGGTTCATGTGTTTGGGGCCATAGAAATGCATGTGCTGGTACTTTGATCCACGGTTGTGTCGGAGGCCTAAGAGATTAATAGTCACCAGTGCTCCATGTGGATTTTTGGGTAATCCATTTTTTTAGTACAACAAATAGGGGTACTGTCAGGGGAGTCATTACCCCCGATGGAGGTTTTGTCTAATAATGAAGTGACTTATTAACCCCGTACATCACTTTGTAATGGCCTTTACAATTCTCTGTCCTTCTTATAAAGAGCATGTGCTGGATTTTGGCTTCCTTCCTCAGCGTCTCCTTCTCTACAATAAATGTACTGGACCCATTTACACAGCGGTGACCCAGATTCATAGCGTTACAAAGCAATGTGAGGCAAAGGACAACTAAACAAACCCCGTGCCATGAAAAAGCCTTTCCACTGGCTACCAGGACACTTCAGCTGCCAATACACACATCCATCAGGAAAATAGCAGAGAAATCTGTATCCATTACTATCCTCCATAGAATCTTCAAAGCACAGCTTCCAAAAACTAATTCATACATGAAAAAAAATCTCCGGCCCAAGATACACATTATTATTTACATGTGACACTGTCACCCATAGGTGACATTCTGGAAAGTGTTGTGAACAAACAACTAAGGCTTTCAAAAAATGCCCCCCCTCCCTTTTTCTCTTGGACCAACCCAAGGGACCAGTGTGAGTGAGGGCCAGGGGGGTCAGACGGGGGATGCCTGTTCTTCCGCTGACCGCATCCGCCATAAATATTCTACAAGTATATTGAAAAGGTTACTGCAGATACACAGACATCACTTAGGAAACTGATAGGCAGATGCCAGCTGAGGTCACAAACTATCCCACACAATTTTAACATATAGCAGGAGGTTTTCTACAAAAAAAGTCAATTTCACTTTCACGTACATTCTGCTGCTTACAATGAACATATTTTGTTCATCTGAATTTTTATCATTGAGTCGTCCAAAGGATATTTCATATATTTGACATCCATAGATGTATGGATATATAAGAGAAAAGTCAGCAAGCAGGAAGATTATCGTATGCGTACGGGGCCCCTAACTCTCCCCTGAGAGATGTCAGTAAAAAGGATCGGACATGTTGGATTTTTACATGGCCTACCCTTTATTTCCACCAGATGAAATGCATTGGCTGGAGCACATGGCAATCCCTACTGTAAAATCTGGACTATATATAGCCACGTCTGAACCTAGTCAGGACTCCTTGTCATCGTAATGATCTATGATGCTGAGTCCTTGTCTCAGCTTACTGTCTATACTACTGTATATACAGTATGGGACAGTCAAGTCAGAAGCGGGCAAGCAGGCGGTGGCTGCCATTGTCATAAATCATTATGATGGCAAGGACTCCTGTCTCCTGACTAGTTTGAGAATGGGGCAATGTATTGGCTGGACTTTCCGGTCCACATTGCGCCATATGCATGGGACCCTCCTTATACATGCATGCTTGGTTGAGCCAAGTTGGTCTGAGTAGGACGTATGGCTCGGGACACACAAGGAATGATCTCAGCAGGTTACCTGATGCAAACGTCATGATAGCTAACCCACCTACAGCAGAAGTATTATGGATGAGTTTAATAGTCTGTTCACTCTGCGGGAATTTAATGCCGATTTTGAGCTGGATTCTGCCGTAAAATCATCCCCAAATCCATCCTGATTCTGCCTCTTGCTTGATCTTGCCATGGATATAACGTTGCAGAAACACAGCAGAAAAAAAATTGTGTTTTACAGTAAAAGTGAATGAAATTCTATCAAATCCCATCCACACTTTGTGGGTTAAAAAACAAAAAAACAGCGTGATAATTTTAGCTGCGGAAACGCAAATGTTTTCCCTATAGGTTTAATAAGGGAAGAAAAACTGCCAAGAGAAATGAATCAAGAAGTCTATAAAGAGGCCATGGAAAAAAATGCAATGTGTTTTCGCAACGTTTTTTAGCTTTAAGCAGATCATATCCATATCGTGTGACTAAAACCTGCAGTGCAAGGTAACCTGTACTATGGGTTTTAATCTGGCAGCCGGTCAAATTTTGCTTTGGGTTACATCAAGCGCTATGACTTCTATCCTCGTAGCGACACAGAGACGCCATTGTGGACATTTGGAGAAGAGGAAATCTTGGCTGAATATAACTACAAGATAAATCCTAGCTTTCTCAGCTTATCTCTAAGATGCTATAACAAGGACAGGTCAGTGGTGTTAGTAGGTCTCCTTCCATTCGAGACGCTTTTGGCTCAAGGTGCAAATCCCACTGACTGCAAAATGAGTTTCCCTATCCCTAGGTCTGGGCAATAGACGCACAGTCCAGCCTTAGCTTTCCCAAGGCAGTGGCTTTATCATTTGGTTTTCCCATGGCTTCATAGGTATAAATTATGTGGTATGAGGGTTTCCTATAGTTATAGAAATGGAGAAAGCGGAACAGATGTGTATTAGGATAATTACAGAGTGTGAGTTAGTACATACAGTGCATGACAAATGGCTTCCAAATAGGTCTGTTACAGAGACGTCAACCAGGGAGATCCCTACATAAGGTGACTGGTGAGGCGCGGCAAAAGTGGGAATAGCCGTTTACATACAAATGGGCATAGTTACATATCTAGACCCTATATCGTAATATTAGACTACTGATTGTAAGTGGTTAATTAATATAATTAATTTTTGTCCCAAACACACAGCCAAGGAAACTCTCAATTGGTTTCAGAGAAAGAAAATAAAGTTGCTAGAATGACCCTGGGAATCCCCTGACCTGAATCCAATAGAAAATCTATGGAAGGAACTAAAGCTCAGAGATCATAGAACGGGCCCACCGAACCTTCAGGATTTGAAGAGCGTTTGGAAGAACGGGCCAAAAATCCCAACTGAGCGTACAGGAGATGGAGGAGGCGGCGTCTTGAATAATCAATAAGCAGGTCCAATACTTTCCCTGCGTCATTTCACATTATTACACAACTTAATTTATGGTTTGATTTCTTTGCCTGTGTGGATTGGATGGGTTGTTACTGAATTTCAATAGCAGCTTTCCCTGCACATTGTACATTGCATACTTAGAAACAATAGAACTTGTGGCTCAGTCAGAAGGGTAACAACATTACATACTCGGTTCCTTGGGTTTAAATCTTGGCTCATACCTAAGGAAAAAAATTAATACATACAGAGAGAATCTCCTGGCATCCTCCTTATTAATATTAACTGTACTGTGAATACTAATGAGCTGCAACAGGGTGACTATTGGTCGGTGAGGGGGCCTGAAAGCACAGAATCCCGGGTGAGTTGACATGTCTGCTGGTGTTGAAATTGGCATATAATTAGAGATGAGCGAACACTAAAATGTTCGAGGTTCGAAATTCGATTCGAACAGCCGCTCAATGTTCGTGTGTTCGAATGGGTTTTGAACCCCATTATAGTCTATGGGGAACAGATACTCGTTAAGGGGGAAACCCAAATCCGTGTCTGGAGGGTCACCAAGTCCACTATGACACCCCAGGAAATGATGCCAACACCTCTGGAATGACACTGGGACAGCAGGGGAAGCATGTCTGGGGGCATCTAACACACCAAAGACCCTCTATTACCCCAACATCACAGCCTAACAACTACACACTTTACACACTCAATACCACATCTCTGACAGTAGGAAAACACCTTGAAACATGTGTATTTGGCACTTGCAGTGAGGAGAGCTTGTCACCAGCAGTGAATTTGGCCCTTTTAGTAAGTTGAGGTTGGCACCAACATTTGTTTTGAAAATCAGGGTGGATTGAGCCTCTAACCAGCAGAGTTTGGGCAAATTCATGGTGGAGGGAGCCTCTAAACACCCCAGTTTGGGCAAATTCATGGTGGAGGGAGCCTCTAAAAACCCCAGTTTGGACCAATTCATGGTGGAGGGAGCCTCTAACCAGCCCAGTGTGGGCAAATTCATGGTGGAGGGAGCCTCTAAAAAACCCAGTTTGGACCAATTCATGGTGGAGGGAGCCTCTAACCAGCCCAGTTTGGGCAAATTCATGGTGGAGGGAGCCTCTAACCAGCCCAGTGTGGGCAAATTCATGGTGGAGGGAGCCTCTAAAAAACCCAGTTTGGACCAATTCATGGTGGAGGGAGCCTCTAACCAGCCCAGTTTGGGCAAATTCATGGTGGAGGGAGCCTCTAAAAAACCCAGTTTGGACCAATTCATGGTGGAGGGAGCCTCTAACCAGCCCAGTTTGGACCAATTCATGGTGGAGGGAGCCTCTAAACAGCCCAGTTTGGGCAAATTCATGGTGGAGGGAGCCTCTAAACAGCCCAGTTTGGGCAAATTCATGGTGGAGGGAGCCTCTAACCAGCCCAGTTTGGACCAATTCATGGTGGAGGGAGCCTCTAACCAGCCCAGTTTGGGCAAATTCATGGTGGAGGGAGCCTCTAAACAGCCCAGTTTGGACCAATTCATGGTGGAGGGAGCCTCTAAAAAACCCAGTTTGGACCAATTCATGGTGGAGGGAGCCTCTAACCAGCCCAGTTTGGACCAATTCATGGTGGAGGGAGCCTCTAACCAGCCCAGTTTGGGCAAATTCATGGTGGAGGGAGCCTCTAAACAGCCCAGTTTGGACCAATTCATGGTGGAGGGAGCCGCTAAACAGCCCAGTTTGGACCAATTCATGGTGGAGGGAGCCTCTAAAAACCCCAGTTTGGACCAATTCATGGTGGAGGGAGCCTCTAAAAAACCCAGTTTGGACCAATTCATGGTGGAGGGAGCCTCTAACCAGCCCAGTTTGGACCAATTAATGGTGGAGGGAGCCTCTAAACAGCCAAGTTTGGACCAATTCATGGTGGAGGGAGCCTCTAAAAACCCCAGTTTGGACCAATTCATGGTGGAGGGAGCCTCTAACCAGCCCAGTTTGGGCAAATTCATGGTGGAGGGAGCCTCTAAACAGCCCAGTTTGGGCAAATTCATGGTGGAGGGAGCCTCTAAACAGCCCAGTTTGGGCAAATTCATGGTGGAGGGAGCCTCTAAAAACCCCAGTTTGGACCAATTCATGGTGGAGGGAGCCTCTAAAAACCCCAGTTTGGACCAATTCATGGTGGAGGGAGCCTCTAAAAAACCCAGTTTGGACCAATTCATGGTGGAGGGAGCCTCTAACCAGCCCAGTTTGGGCAAATTCATGGTGGAGGGAGCCTCTAAACAGCCCAGTTTGGACCAATTCATGGTGGAGGGAGCCGCTAAACAGCCCAGTTTGGACCAATTCATGGTGGAGGGAGCCTCTAAAAACCCCAGTTTGGACCAATTCATGGTGGAGGGAGCCTCTAAAAAACCCAGTTTGGACCAATTCATGGTGGAGGGAGCCTCTAACCAGCCCAGTTTGGACCAATTAATGGTGGAGGGAGCCTCTAAACAGCCAAGTTTGGACCAATTCATGGTGGAGGGAGCCTCTAAAAACCCCAGTTTGGACCAATTCATGGTGGAGGGAGCCTCTAACCAGCCCAGTTTGGGCAAATTCATGGTGGAGGGAGCCTCTAAAAACCCCAGTTTGGGCAAATTCATGGTGGAGGGAGCCTCTAAACAGCCCAGTTTGGGCAAATTCATGGTGGAGGGAGCCTCTAAAAACCCCAGTTTGGACCAATTCATGGTGGAGGGAGCCTCTAAAAACCCCAGTTTGGACCAATTCATGGTGGAGGGAGCCTCTAAAAAACCCAGTTTGGACCAATTCATGGTGGAGGGAGCCTCTAAACAGCCCAGTTTGGACCAATTAATGGTGGAGGGAGCCTCTAAACAGCCAAGTTTGGACCAATTCATGGTGGAGGGAGCCTCTAAAAACCCCAGTTTGGACCAATTCATGGTGGAGGGAGCCTCTAACCAGCCCAGTTTGGGCAAATTCATGGTGGAGGGAGCCTCTAAACAGCCCAGTTTGGGCAAATTCATGGTGGAGGGAGCCTCTAAAAACCCCAGTTTGGACCAATTCATGGTGGAGGGAGCCTCTAAAAACCCCAGTTTGGACCAATTCATGGTGGAGGGAGCCTCTAAAAAACCCAGTTTGGACCAATTCATGGTGGAGGGAGCCTCTAAACAGCCCAGTTTGGGCAAATTCATGGTGGAGGGAGCCTCTAAAAACCCCAGTTTGGACCAATTCATGGTGGAGGGAGCCTCTAAAAACCCCAGTTTGGACCAATTCATGGTGGAGGGAGCCTCTAAAAACCCCAGTTTGGACCAATTCATGGTGGAGGGAGCCTCTAAAAAACCCAGTTTGGACCAATTCATGGTGGAGGGAGCCTCTAACCAGCCCAGTTTGGACCAATTCATGGTGGAGGGAGCCTCTAAAAACCCCAGTTTGGACCAATTCATGGTGGAGGGAGCCTCTAAACAGCCCAGTTTGGACCAATTCATGGTGGAGGGAGCCTCTAAAAACCCCAATTTGGACCAATTCATGGTGGAGGGAGCCTCTAACCAGCCCAGTTTGGACCAATTCATGGTGGAGGGAGCCTCTAACCAGCCCAGTTTGGGCAAATTCATGGTGGAGGGAGCCTCTAAAAACCCCAATTTGGACCAATTCATGGTGGAGGGAGCCTCTAAACAGCCCAGTTTTGGCAAATTCATGGTGGAGGGAGCCTCTAAAAACCCCAGTTTGGACCAATTCATGGTGGAGGGAGCCTCTAACCAGCCCAGTTTGGGCAAATTCATGGTGGAGGGAGCCTCTAACCAGCAGAGTTGTGGGAAAGCAGGGTGGAGGGAGCCTCTAACCAGCAGAGTTGGTGGAAATCAGGGTGGAGGGAGCCTCTAACCAGCAGAGTTGGGGGAAATCATGTTGGAGGGAGCCTAGTATTAGCAGAATTGTGCAACGCTTATGGTGGATGAGTATGAGGATGCGGAGGAATTGGAGAGGTTGAGTACAGACATGGAGTTTCATGTTGGGGTGCTTTACACAGGTGGGCACAAAAATGAAGGCTCTATCCAGTGGTGGTTCATTTTTATCAAAGTGAGCCGGTCGGCACTCTCAGCTGACAGACGGGTGCGCTTGTCAGTGATGATGCCACCGGCTGCACTGAACACCCTCTCAGATAGGACGCTGGCGGCAGGACAGGACAGCACCTCCAAGGCATATAGGGCAAGTTCAAGCCACAGGTCCAACTTCGACACCCAATACGTGTAGGGCGCAGAGGGGTCGGAGAGGACAGGGCTGTGGTCGGAAAGGTATTCCCGCAACATGCGCCTATACTTCTCACGCCTGGTGACACTAGGACCCTCCGTGGCGGCACTTTGGCGAGGGGGTGCCATCAAGGTGTCCCAGACCTTAGACAGTGTGCCCCTCGTTTGTGTGGACCGGTGAGAACTTGGTTGCCTACTGGAGGAACTGCCCTCCCTGCCGCCAACGTCACATGCTGGAAACATCTCCATCATATTCTGCACCAATTGCCTGTGGCAAGCATTGATGCGATTGGCCCTCCCCTCTACCGGAATAAAAGACGAGATGTTGTTTTTATACCGGGGGTCAAGGATAGCAAAGATCCAGTACTGGTTGTCCTCCATGATTTTGACAATACGCTTGTCGGTTGTAAAGCACCCCAACATGAACTCAGCCATGTCTGCCACAGTGTTAGTTGGCATGACTCCTCTGGCCCCACCGGAAAGTTCAATCTCCATTTCCTCCTCATCCTCCATGTCTACCCATCCGCGCTGCAACAATGGGACGATTCGAAGTTGCCCGGAAGCCTCCTGTATCACCATCACATCATCGGACAACTCTTCTTCCTCCTCCTCCTCCTCCATTAAACGCAGTGAAGCGGACAGATGTGTGGACCTACTCTCCAGCTGTGACGGATCGGATGCTATCCCTAACTCCTCTGTGTGATCTGAGTTATCCCTGATGTCAATCAGGGATTCTCTCAGAACACACAAGAGCGGGATTGTAAGGCTCACCATCGCATCCTCAGAGCTCACCCTCCTTGTGGACTCCTCAAAGACCCGTAGGATGTCACAAAGGTCTCTCATCCATGGCCACTCATGGATGTGAAACTGAGGCAGCTGACTTTGTGGCACCCTAGGGTTTTGTAGCTGGTATTCCATCAAAGGTCTCTGCTGCTCAACCACTCTATTCAACATCTGAAACGTTGAGTTCCAGCGTGTGGGGACGTCGCACAAAAGCCGGTGTTGTGGCACATGCAGGCGTTGCTGGAGAGATTTTAAGCTAGCAGCGGCTACTGTCGACTTGCGAAAGTGGGCGCACATGCGCCGCACTTTCACCAGTAGCTCTGGAACATTGGGGTAGCTCTTTAGGAAACGTTGCACCACTAGGTTGAAGACGTGGGCCAGGCATGGAACATGTTGGAGTCCGGCAAGCTCCAGAGCTGCTACCAGGTTCCGGCCGTTATCACAAACGACCATGCCTGGGCCCAGGTGCAGCGGCTCAAACCATATTGCCGTCTCATCGAGGAGGGCATCCCTCACCTCGGAGGCAGTGTGCTGTCTGTCCCCCAAGCTGATCAGCTTCAGCACAGCCTGCTGACGTCTACCAACGCCAGTGCTGCAACGTTTCCAACTCGTAGCTGGGGTCAATCTAACAGCGGAGGAGGAGGCGGTGGCGGAGGAGGAGGCGGTGGCGGAGGAGGAGGCGGTAGAGGAGGAGGAGGAGGGGGGTGTTCTTCTCGTGTCCCTGCCAGGAATGTTAGGCGGGGAGACGAGGTACACCGGGCCAGTTTGGGAAGCAGTCCCAGCCTCAACTACATTCACCCAGTGTGCCGTCAGTGAAATGTAGCGTCCCTGTCCGCATGCACTTGTCCACGCGTCGGTGGTCAAGTGGACCTTTGTGCAAAGCACGGAACTAAGGGCCCGCCTGATGTTGAGTGACACGTGCTGGTGCAAGGCGGGGACGGCACACCGGGAGAAGTAGTGACGGCTAGGGACGGCATAGCGAGGTGCCGCAGTTGCCATCAGGTCCAGGAAGGCGGGAGTTTCAACAAGCCGGAACGCCAACATCTCCTGGGCCAGCAGTTTAGCGATGTTGGCGTTCAAGGCTTGCGCGTGTGGGTGGTTAGCAGTGTATTTCTGCCGCCGCTCCAATGTCTGAGAGATGGTGGGTTGTTGTAAAGAAACGCCTGATGGTGCCTTTGATGGTGCAGGAGAAGGAGATAAGACAGGACCAGGGGAGGATGAGGTAGAAGTCAACAAAGTGGCGGAGGCAGATGAAGTGGTGTCCTGGCTCGTCCTCTGGAGTGCATCGCCAGCACAGTCAGCAGTGGCAGTGGCAGAGGCAGAGGCAGTGGCAGAGGCAGTGGCAGTGGCGTGAACGGCAGGCGGCCTTTGTCCTGCCGTTGCTGCCTGCCACTGATTCCAGTGCTTGGATTCCAAATGACGGCGCATTGAAGTGGTGGACAGGTTGCTCTTCTCAGAGCCCCTAATCAATTTCGAGAGGCAAATTGTGCAGACAACACTATATCTGTCCTCGGCGCATTCCTTGAAAAAACTCCACACCTTCGAGAAACGTGCCCTCGAGGTGGGAGTTTTTCGGGGCTGGGTACGAACTGGAACATCTTGGGAGATTCCGGGTGTGGCCTGGCTTCGCCTAAGCTGCTGACCTCTGCCTCTGCCTCTAGCTACCCTTTTTGGTGCTGCACCTGCCTCAACATCCACACTACTTTCCCCGCTTGACATCCCCCCTGTCCAGGTCGGGTCAGTGTCCTCATCATCCACCACTTCCTCTTCCAACTCCTGTCTCATCTCCTCCTCCCGCACAATGCGCCGGTCAACTGGATGCCCTGACGGCAACTGCGTCACATCATCGTCGATGAGGGTGGGTTGCTGGTCATCCACCACCAAATCGAACGGAGATGGAGGAGACTCTAGTGTTTGAGCATCTGGACACAGATGCTCCTCTGTTAGGTTCGTGGAATCGTGACGTGGAGAGGCAGGTTGAGGGACAATGAAAGGAGCGGAGAACAGCTCTGGGGAGCAGGGACAGTTTGGGTTATTGTTCTGTAAAGCTTCGGAATTTTGGGAGGAAGGAAGACAAGACTGTTGGGTAATAGGAGGAGAGGAGGCAGAGTCTGACTGGCTGCTGGACAATGTGCTGTAAGCGTTCTCTGACAGCCATTGCAAGACCTGTTCCTGGTTCTCGGGCCTACTAAGGTTTGTACCCTGCAGTTTAGTTAATGTGGCAAGCAACCCTGGCACTGTGGAGTGGCGCAATGCTTGCTGCCCCACAGGAGTAGGCACGGGACGCCCTGTGGCTTCACTGCTACCTTGCTCCCCAGAACCATTCCCCCGACCTCGCCCACGGCCTCGTCCACGTCCCTTTCCGGGAGCCTTGCGCATTTTGAATTCCTAGTTAGAAATTGGCACTGTATACCAGTAGTAAAAATTGTGGGTGCACGTAACCCCAATATATTCTTTGAATTACCAGTCAGAAACTGGCACTATATGGCAGTAGCAAGAAATGAGGGTATATGTATTCCCAATATATTCTTTGAATTCCCAGTCAGACAATGGCACTGTATACCAGTAGTAAAAATTGTGGGTGCACGTAACCCCAATATATTCTTTGAATTACCAGTCAGAAACTGGCACTATATGGCAGTAGCAAGAAATGAGGGTATTTGTATTCCCAATATATTCTTTGAATTCCCAGTCAGACAATGGCACTGTATACCAGTAGTAAAAATTGTGGGTGCACGTAACCCCAATATATTCTTTGAATTCCCAGTCAGACACTGGCACTATATGGCAGTAGCAAGAAATGAGGGTATTTGTATTCCCAATATATTCTTTGAATTCCCAGTCAGACAATGGCACTGTATACCAGTAGTAAAAATTGTGGGTGCACGTAACCCCAATATATTCTTTGAATTACCAGTCAGAAACTGGCACTATATGGCAGTAGCAAGAAATGAGGGTATTTATAACCCCAATATATTCTTTGAATTCCCAGTCAGACAATGGCACTGTATACCAGTAGTAAAAATTGTGGGTGCACGTAACCCCAATATATTCTTTGAATTACCAGTCAGAAACTGGCACTATATGGCAGTAGCAAGAAATGAGGGTATTTGTATTCCCAATATATTCTTTGAATTCCCAGTCAGACAATGGCACTGTATACCAGTAGTAAAAATTGTGGGTGCACGTAACCCCAATATATTCTTTGAATTACCAGTCAGAAACTGGCACTATATGGCAGTAGCAAGAAATGAGGGTATTTATAACCCCAATATATTCTTTGAATTCCCAGTCAGACAATGGCACTGTATACCAGTAGTAAAAATTGTGGGTGTATATAGCCCCAATTCTATTGCTAGGGGACTTGCAGGGTATTTCTGGGGTGAAGGTGGGGGGGCACACCGTTGGAACGGGTATCGGGGTATATATCGGGTATACGGGAATACACTGACAGTGTATTCCATTCAGGATCCTGGGAAAGCTGGGTTGCGGCGATTGAGCCCGTCAGTGCCACGTTACACTGACAAGCTTCTCCCTGGAATTTAGCTCTTACAAGAGCTGTTGTGGTTGTCTTCTCCTTCCTATCCTAGCCTGTCCCTGCCTACCCAGAATCTAAGCCCTAGCTAGCTGGACGGAAACCTCCGTCCTCGGTGAATTGCAAGCTCAGAATGACGCGAACCTGGGCGGCGCTGTTCTTTTAAATTAGAGGTCACATGTTTTCGGCAGCCAATGGGTTTTGCCTACTTTTCTCAACGTCACCGGTGTCGTAGTTCCTGTCCCACCTACCCTGCGCTGTTATTGGAGCAAAAAAGGCGCCAGGGAAGGTGGGAGGGGAATCGAGTAATGGCGCACTTTACCACGCGGTGTTCGATTCGATTCGAACATGCCG